>NW_007730107.1:127527-207327 GCF_000696425.1 Galeopterus variegatus | reverse complement strand
AAGCTCATCGATCTAAGTAAACTAATCAGACCGAGCTCATCGATCAAGTTAACTCATGAGAACGAGATAATCGATCTAAGTGAACTCATCAGACCGAGATCATCGATCTAACTAAACTATTCAGACAAAGATGATCGACCTAAGTAAACTCATAAGACCGAGCTCATCGATCAACCTAAACTCATCGTACTGAGCTCATCGATCTAATAAACTCATCAGACCAAGCTCATCAATCTAAGTAAACTAATCAGACCAAGCACACAGATCTAAGTAAACTCATCAGGCCGAGTTCATCGATCTAAGTGAACTCATCAGACCGAGCTCATCGATCTAAGTAAANAAAAACTCTTCAACAAGGAGAGTTTTTGTGAAGAAATTTCCACTAAAGTAAGGGTTTTTTAGGGGAAAGATGGCTCTGAGTCTTGAATAATTTATTAATGGGGAAAACATTAATTTCACATTTCATTCTGCTACACAATCTATTTGACACCAGCCAGTTAGGTAGGTTTCCAAGGGCAGAGCTGGCTTCCAAACAAAAGCGAGTGTGGGACAATCTGTGCTCTGTGCTCTGCGATCGGGAGAGCTTCTAGGCTGGTGAACACGCTGAGGTGCTGGGAGGGTGGAATGCCTGGAGGGGGCATGGAAGCTCCATGCACTACCCGCCACCCCCAAACCTTGCCCTGTGCATCTCTTCCATTTGGCTGTTCCTGAGCTGTATCCTTTATAATAAGCCAGTAAATATAAATACAATTAGAGTATTTTCCTGGGTTCTGTTAGCCATTCTAGCAAATTATTGAACTTTAGGAGGTGGTTGTGGGAACTCCAGGTTTATAGCCAGTTGATCAGAAGTTCAGTGACCCTAGACCTGCAACTGTGTCTGAAGTGGGGGCTGACTTGGGGGACTGAACTCTTAAATCTGTGCATCTGACACTAACTCCAGGTAATTAGTGTCAGAATTGAAATGAATTATTGGACACCCAGTTGGTGTCCTGAGAACTGGGAAATTGGTGTTGGTGTTGGAAAACATCCCAGAATGATACATGTATTATCCCGTATTGAATCCTCACACAACCTTCTGAGGTAAGTACTATTATTGTTTATTGTACAGACATGGACCCTGAAGCTTAAAGAGATTAAGTAACTTCCTCAAGGTCAAACTCTAGACCTATTACCTTAAGGAATGAAAGGAGAGGGACATGGTCCTCATACCTGTGGGTGCCTTGGCATATCATCAGCAGAAAGAAAGACAGTTGAGTCAGTTGGTTTGTGTTCACCTATGCAAAAGCGTTTTCTATGAAAAGTCTGCCATGTGCGTAACTGTGTGAGGCATTGTGATGGGTTAAGATGACTGAGACAGAGCCCCTGCACTGAAGGAGCTTCTGATCTAATACCAGGACCAGCTAAGTGTGTATAAATTATTGCAAAGAAGGAACAGAATATGAGCCATACCGTGGAAGGTACAAAGTGAAGTCGATTCAAAAAAGGCCAAGCATTCCAAGCTGAAGTGATCAACAGTACCAGGACCAGCTAAGTGTGTATAAATTATTGCAAAGAAGGAACAGAATATGAGCCATACCATGGAAGGTACAAAGTGAAGTCGATTCAAAAAAGGCCAAGCATTCCAAGCTGAAGTGATCAACAAAAAGTTGCATGCTCTGTAGGTAACTTCTCTTCTCCGGTTCATCTGAAAAACTGACACCCACCTCACCTCAGTGGGTTTTTTCTGCTTTTGCCTACATGTGTTTTAACAAAAATGCATGTAAAAGTCAAATGCCCACTGCTGTTGGCTGTGAATGAACCAGCTGCTTTATATGTTATTCATTTGGGTGAGCCCAGAAAGTTCTACCCCCAGAGATGGGCAAGAGGCTCTGCCTTTGGGGTGCAGAGTTTGCTGTGACCATGGCACCTAACCTGGATAACCTAAAGTTACAGTATCTCTTCCTCCTGGTGATAAAGGAACGATTCTCCACCAGTGGCCCTGCTCACCAAGACTGCCCTGTTGGTAGATCTTAGCAGGTGAGCTCCTGAGCGTGGATACCATGTCAGCTTAATGCAGAGCTGGGAGGCCCTTTCCAGGGCGGTCCTGATTTAGAAGGCTCTCCTGTTGTCCCAGGAGTGTCCTCATGCTTGTCAGACTCAGTCCTAATTTTAATAATTTCCAATGACCTAATGTGGTCACTGGAAACCAAATGAAGGCTACCCTGAAGTGGGAGTCAGCTATCTTAGATCCTGGACCCAGCTTTGGCACTGACCCGGGTGATATTGGGCAAAAAACTTCATATCCTGGAGCTTCAGCTTTCTCATCTGTAAAATGTGGCGATTGGTCTAAGTTAGTGTTTTCCAATGGAGACACTGCTGACTTTTTAGTTGGAACCATTCTTCTTATGTAGAACTACTCATCTATGGCAAGGTGTTTGATGCCCTTGGACCCCCTGGGCTCTCATTGCCAGTTACAAAGCTCATCACCCTCGAGCACTATGAAAACCCAAACCATCCCCAAGCATTTCCAAATGCCCTGTGGCTGGGGAGGGATGAGTGATATTATTCTTGGTTAAGAGCCACTGAACTTTGTGATCTTTAGAAGGGCCTTTCAGCCATGTGATTCTAGTTGATAAAAGTTAGAATAAATGGTTATACCCAGGCTATTTCCCCAAAGTATTTGAGGTATCCTGTGTCAACAACGGCTTGCTAAAGCTTTACCAATAAAGACCTACTTGGCTGTCACATGTGTGTGTCACTGTTGGTGTTTTGTTCCATCTGAATGCCTATAGTTGTATGGGGCATTGATTGGAAGCTGTGTAGGTCCCAGTAAAAGGTTATTGTTGGCAGACAGCTCTTTATTCCAACCGGACAGAACACCCGGGTCTGTGATAATGAGTTTGCTGCTTCTTCACCTCCTCTAACAAGTCTGCTACTTCTAATTGGTACCTCTTCTGACCTATCAAGTTAAGCTCAGATACTAAGACTTTCTGGTCTACCACAAATTAAGAAAAAACACAGTGATAACTAAAAGAATCTGCTCTGACCGGGTCAGCTAAATTATAGTGCTGTGGGAGATGTGGGATAAGTCAGTAATCACGTCTACCTGTCCTGAAAAATGTTAATTAGGTGAGGCTGTCTTTTTCTCTCTCTCCTTTGACCTTTTTCCCTTCTTGTGATTATAAAATATTAAGTTTTGCTAACCCTCTTCAGAACACATTTTTCAGGGCAATCTGATCTGTCTCCCCAGTAGCAATTGTCATATTGGCTCAATTAATCCTTGCTCTATGTATTTGGCCTCAGTTTCTTTTTCAGTCAACAATAGAAATGGCCAAAATGTAGCTGAGAAGGTCTGCATTTCCTGTATTCACAGTGGTCACCATGGCATTGGGCCCTCCCTACCACCAGCAGCTGGCAGAATTTGGCCTGCAAATGGTACCACCTTGTTGTTAATTGAAGTAGTGTGGCATACTGTGTTTAATGGACTTGAATGTCTGTGCGTGTATGAAGCATGAATAAGTTATGACTTTCTGTTGAAGAACCTCCTTTAAAAGTGGCCACTCTGTGCACCCAGCCAGGAGCTTTATGGGGCAACTCAAAGCCAGGGCTGCACCTGGTCTGTGGCTTTGCTTAGTCAACAGCTGCGATGTAGAGCTAATTGTTTTGTCTTTGAAATCTCTCCTTCAGCAGGCTTCAGAAAACATGCTGTAAAATGAAAGGCCTATCACATTCAGCTTTATGATCCCCCATCCTAAGCCAACCGTGCAGGTCGCTGTGGCTGGAATTACCTGTACTGATGGGAATGTGACCCCACCTGCAGGGATGGTGGGGTTTTAATTGGCTTCACTGCATCTTGAGTCTCTTCCACTCAGGCCTGCAGCCCCAGGGGGCTTCTCTCCAGCAGTGATAGATGAGATGAGCCTGCTCAGAGAGGAGGGCTGGGGAGCCAGCCTGGAGCAGGAGCCAGGCCTCACATGCTCCCAGGCTGACGAGCACAGGCCAGGCACAGATGCACCGACTGAACCGAGGCCAGAGCTCGCTTCCATCACAGCAAATAGAAACGTGGCATTTGTTACTGGCTGCTCCTGACTGTATTACTGCTAAGTCGAAATATTAAGTATATACTCTGCTGTGTGCAGAATCAATCTTAAAACGTGCCTTCCATGAGAATGTCCACTGTGCAGAAAATTGAAGCATGTTTTATTTTCATTATCCTTAGCAATTGCAACATTATTAAATTCTGTTCTTTATTTCTTCAGGTTTCCTATCTCACCTTTCTCTCCCCAACTCTGACCAACACCCAGATCTAGACCCTCCATGACTCACACTTGAATTACTTTTGTAAGCTCTAGAATAGAAACAAAATAAAGAGGAATAGTAAATGTTCCTCTTCCCACAGAACAAAAAATTTACAAACTCCCCAGAAAAGAGCATTTAATTTTCTGATAATTGCTGTAGAACAAGTCAAAAGTTCTGGTTGTCTAAGATTATCTGAACATTCACTGGGGAAAATGGAAGGATTCTATTCCGTATCCCAATCCCCACCTCCACTC
Source organism: Galeopterus variegatus (assembly GCF_000696425.1). Taxonomy (NCBI): domain Eukaryota; kingdom Metazoa; phylum Chordata; class Mammalia; order Dermoptera; family Cynocephalidae; genus Galeopterus; species Galeopterus variegatus. The sequence goes on along the minus strand of NW_007730107.1, from coordinate 202,795 downwards.
CTAACCACACCCACAGTGCCTTGTGCGACAGGCACTCCTAGCTGGAGAGTATTATCCATCAGCCCTCGTCAGTTCCCCGTTAGGGAAGTGCACAGCAAGCAGCTGATGAAGTCGGAGAGGGAAAGACAACCTCATCTCCCAGGATCGTCAGGCAGTGCCATATTCATTCAGCCTCTCTCGGCTGTCTTTGCAAATACCCTATGGCGCTTGGTCATAACCCTTTATTCATGAACCGTGCTTACTCTTACTCAGTATTTAAAAATCAGCTCATATGATGCTGATCCGAATCCTGCTATTGAAGGACATAGACAAAAAACATTAAAAATGCCACATGGGAATTGGCTGTTGTGTTGAAATTTCACATGTTGTAGCAAGTACTTAAGTTGGATTCAGTCACTATTTCATATAAAGACATTTGTAATTAAAACACATGCTCTTAATCCAGAATTTCTTCTCTCAATCTTTTACTCTAGCACGGGGGTTGACAAACTACAACCCATTTGGATTCAGTCACTATTTCATATAAAGACATTTGTAATTAAAACACATGCTCTTAATCCAGGATTTCTTCTCTCAATCTTTTACTCTAGCACGAGGGTTGACAAACTACAACCCACAGGCCACCACCTGTTTTGCTAGATAAAGTTTTATTGGTGCACAGCCACACCCACTCATTTACATATCGTCTACTTTTCTACAACAGTACAGTTGGATAATTGAGACAGAGACCATATGGCCCACAAAGCTTAAAATACTTACCATCTGGCCCTTGCCATTCCCTGCTCTAGAACTACCGAGAAACAATTAATGAAAACCCAAATATTTCTTCCACATGCAGGGCAATAGTTCTAGAACATGGGCTTTGCCTTCAGACCAACTTGAGTTCGAATCCCAGGTTTCTTACTTATTAGCTGTGGGATCTGGTATAAATGTGCAGTCTCGTCCTCTTCTGCTGCAAGCACCAGATATGTCAATTCAAACCAACTACAAAGATTATAAAAAAGGGTCATCTCACACTACAGAAGTAAAACAGGCTTTCAGGGTTAGTGGATTCAAAGACTCCAAGGCCCCAGGTTCTTAGCATCTGTCTGTCTCTGTGTCACTCTCAGTGATGTCTACATGCTTAAACTGATAGCAGGAGAGCTGCAGCAGATCCAGGCAACACGTGTAGACTCAAGGATGTCCAGAGGAATAGAAGAAACCATCTATCCCTTTGGTTCTCTCTTGGGAGCAAGGACAAACTCCCCAAAGACCAACAGCTGTTCTCTCATCTCTCATTGGCAGGTCACAGGCCAGCCTTGAACCATTCGCTGGAAAGAGGGGTGGGATTACCCTAATGATAATCAGGCTCTGTGTAAGAATTAAAGGTGAGGTCAAGTTCCCCAGAGGCACAGAGCTGTGTAAGGAAAAGGTAAATATCTGAACAAAATTGGGGTTCTGTTAGGAAAAGAAAAGGACACTGATACTGAGAAAGCAACCAACGGGGTCCACTAAACTGGGCATTAAAATGTTTTGTCCTTCTAAACTCCTTTCTAGAACCACTTTGTTTGCCGTAGACACTCCCAACAAATGATCTCATTCACACCTACATTTTCGAATGCCAGCTTATGAACCGTTGTCTTTTTGTCTACACTCCCAACAAATGATCTCATTCACACCTACATTTTCGAATGCCAGCTTATGAACCGTTGGCTTATACATTCCTATTTTCAGCCCAGGTCTTTCCTCTGATATACAGATCTGTGTATTATATTGCTTTCTTGAAATAACCTTTTGGATATTCCAAAGGCACTTCAAGTCCAGCTTGTTTAAAAGCAGATAGAAGATTTTCAATACCTCCTACTACACACAAACAACCCACATTCCTGCCCCAACCTGAACCACGTATAGTGTCCCCTATCTCAGTGAGTGGCACCACCATTCGTCCAGAGACATGAGCAAGGAACCTGAAGACATTCTTGACACTTTCTTCTCTCTCACTCCCCCAAAACTGATCATCATCAAATCTATTGAATTCATCTCTTCCTCTCTGTCACTGATATTGCTCATGCTACCATGATCTCTCATCTGAATAAATGAAATAGCCTAACAAGTGTGCCCACAGTTTCTCTTGCCCCAGAGGGACCTTTCTTATTATAATGCAAAAATTGGTCATGTGACAACCCCTTCTCTATTTAAGAAGCTTTAATATCTTCCCACAAACTTAAGAAGAACCCAATCCTTAAAATAAGACTTGAAGCTCTAATAATCTGGTCCCTGCTTACCTCTCCATCCTCACCTCACCCACACTCAACCTTGATGTCTGTACTCGACCACATGTGCTCTAATGGAGCCAGTATCTGAAGAGCCTTCCTTTGTTCGGGGAATTTTCCAACCTATGAATTTTTGTGAGCAGCAGAGATTTCCTCCTACTATTTTTTTTCCTCCCACTATTAAAGCTGAGAATTTGCTTTCACGGCATCCCTTGCAGCTAAGCATGTGACTTCTGCTGGAGCCATTAGTTGCCCCCACACCAGACTCTGGAACTTGAGACACAAAAGAATACAACATGGTTCAATCTGTTAAGATGAGGATGAAAGTCATGGTTGTTGTCACAACCAGCCTGCAGAGACAGCAGGGGAAGCAGGCACAGCAGCAACAGCCACTGCTGAGTAATGGTCATGTTGGCAGAGCTGGGAAAAGATGCTGTGTCCCATGAAAGCAGCAGTAAGGGCTTCCCAAGGCCAAGATTACAGCAGGATTTCGAATGCTCCTCCTCCCTGTGTTTCTTCTGCCTTCCTGGAGAGTTTAGGAACTGCTCAATATCCTGTAATAAATTCTTTTTGTGCTTAAATTAGCCAGAGTATATTAAGGGCTTCCCAAGGCCAAGATTACAGCAGGATTTCGAATGCTCCTCCTCCCTGTGTTTCTCCTGCCTTCCTGGAGAGTTTAGGAACTGCTCAATATCCTGTAGTAAATTCTTTTTGTGCTTAAATTAGCCAGAGTATATCTATTTTGCCTGAGAGAAAAAGTTTTGCCTCATAATTTGTTTTAGGAATGGAATAGATTCTTATGATAATAGGGGGAATCCAAACTTGATTATCTGGTATGGTTGAGGATGAAATCAGTAAAATCCAGCAAATCCACATATTATGGTGTCTAGTGATTAAACTGTTAAGTTATTACCTGTATTATCTGGAATGAGGTGCCCATTAAAGGTAGGGTTTTGGAGGATCAAATGGCATCTGCCATAGAATAGTTATCAAAAACACAAGTAATTCAAGGACCGGGTGGTGTCGTGATTGTTTCTTAAAGACACTGATGATCTTAAAGAAGTAAGAATAACAAGTTCCAAGTCCTCAATACTCAGCTCAAGACAAGAACAGAAATAATAGCTACTGAAACAATGTGCCATATTTTGAGGCTGCAAGGCTGAGATATGCAAAAACTAAACTCAAAATTTGATTCTATGGATTGCTAAATTACAACATTAGGTTAATTCATAGTCTCAGTCATCCTTATGTAGAAGTTTAAGCATTGATCAGGAAATAGTGGACTGGGATGGAATGGGGTATAATAGGAGGATTCAAATGCCTCCCCAGCATCCAAACCCGAGCAGATGGAGTCCTTCCTTTCTCTTCTGATGAAGCCATTTCTGCCTTGCTGGCGGACTCCTGAAGGTCACAGCTGAGGCAGGTACTTTGCTGAAAGAAGGTGAGCCGAGATGTCGGGTACCGTCCAAGCTTTATTAGAGAAAGACATCTGCTGGGCTGTGCTCAGAGAGTAGCAGGCAGCCCAGGTGAGCACCAGGGGACAGCACCAGGCGAGGGGGTGGTAGCGCTTATATTGGTATGTTGGCACCAAGAGGTGGGTGATACCATCAAGGAGGGTCATTATGCTAATGTGGATCGGGGTGCAGAACTGCGTCCTTGCGGAAGCAAAAGGGATTTCTTTTTAAGTTAGGAGGCGTCTCATAAAGGGAAGGGGGGAGGGGAGGGGAGGAGGTGGGCAGTACCATCTTGTACTTGGGCTTGTCTAAAGTGCAGGTTATGTTGCAGATCTGTTACTTGCCAAATGAGCTGATTCACCTCATGATTTAACCCTGGTACCCCTCATTGTTTCTAGGCTTATGACTGGATTCCATTCTTATGCCTGGGATGTAATCACAAGACAAACCCAGGAGATGTACACACCAAAGGACATGCAACAAATTGCTCATTTTTATTTTCAAGAACTTGTAGAATATTGGTCTAGGCCAAGGAGGGAGAAACAATTTTAGATCAGTCTGGATTTACTGGCACTTGTGTATACCCAAAGATCTGCATTCAATATTCTAGGCTGAGCAGCTGGAAGTGATTTTAGTTGTATTTTTGATTAGCTGACTGATACCAGGGCTCAGGGGTGGCCTAACTGCAACATGTTGAGATAAGCCAGAAATTTGTGGCATAGTGAATTTAGGTTACTGCTTCTCAAACCTTAATGTGCATATGATTAGCCTGGGAGTCTTGTTAAAATTCTAATTCAGAAAGGTGTGGGGTACAGTCCAAGATTCTGAGTTTCTAACAAGCTTCCAGGTGATGCCAGTATTCCTGGTCTACATACACTGTGAGCAGCAAAGATACAGGAAAGGACACAATACGTTGGAGATATAGGAATGTTGATGTGGATCTGTCATGGGCATCCCACTCATCCATCTTCTTCGTAACCCAAGAGAACCCTGAAGATAGTCCCTTTAGTATGCTGAGAATCACACTGGTGAAAGTATTGGAATAATATTTGAAAGTAATGGTAGGGGCTCTTCTCTATAGAGAATGCTAGTTGGGGAAACTGGAATGGAAATGGATTTCCTGATTTCAATGACAATGCTGGGATTCCAGGATAGTTAAAGCCTAGAATAAATATTTAACTCCCTGAGGCAAGATGGGAGTGGTTACTGAATAGGATGTGGGGACCAGAATAATAGAATGGTTGGGGGGGTAGTTAGTTGGCGGGTTCATTGGTTAGAGCGTGGTGCTGATAACACTAAGGTCAAGAGTTCAGATCTCCTTACCAGCCAGCTACCCAAAAAAAAAATTAAAAATGAAGATTGGCCATAGGGATCTTTGGCAAGGGTCACTGAAGTCTGATGAACAGAGGCTTGAACCACCATAATAGTTATGGCTTCTGTCTTAGGTCAAGTTCTTTGGAAGCAGACCCTGAAATGAAGATTTCTGTGCAAGTGATTTACTAAGGAAATGCTCCCAGAAGACACTGGTAGGGAAAGCGGAAGCATGACAGGAAAGGGAAAGACGCCAAGCAAGGATACAATTTCAGGCCAAGTTCCAGCCTCAGTCTGAGCCCACAAGGGAACTCTGGAGTTCAAATTATGCCCCAGAGTTTGTCCCAATTCCAGGCCAGGAAGCTGGGCTTTCACACTCTTGCCCCAATTAGTCATTGACTAAGGAACCCAGGAGGGAAGGAGGTCATAAATTCCCAGGCACTGCCAGCTCTCTGTGCGTGTGGCCAAAGTTGTTCCAAAAGCCAAAGGGCAGAGCTCTGAAGAGAGCTGCTGGTGTGGGACATTAGAAGCAAAGTACCTAGAAACCAGAGGAGGGGTATACAGAAAGGGTAAAAGTGACCCAAGGGGATACAGATGGACACAAGATGTCTGCTATGGTACCCATCCCAGACTTAGTTAATTCATAGACTTAGAGTGCCCTCAATGAAGAGGCATTGCAAGGGAAAGATGCTGTGGGCCACCCAAGTATATACTGTAAATATTCCTTTTAGTCTTGCCCAAACAGAACTACAGGGCAAATCGACATTGGAGAATATAATTTTACAGATTTCTTGGGGATTATTGAACACAGGTTCAAAAATCCCTCGGGTCCCAGAATACCACAGTATGTCAGAGAGAGAACCTGTGATGGTCAGGTGATGGGTGAGGTTTGGCTCAAGCACATCTCATGGTAGGTCTAGTGAGCCTCCAACACTGATTCAAGGTTATTTCCTGCTATGGCTTGAATGTGTCCCCAAATTTTATGTGTTGGAAACGTAATTTCCAATGTAAGAGTGTTGAGAGGTGGGACATGTAAGAGATGATTAGGTCATGAGGGCAGAACCCTCGTGGATTAACATTATCATCATGGGAGTGGGTTTATTATAAAAGGACGTTCGGCCCTTCTTGTTCTCTGCTGCCCATGTGATGCCTTCTGTCCAGTTATGATGCAGCAAGAAGGTCCTCATCAGATACAGCCTCTCGGTCTTGCACATCCCAGCCTCCAGACCCCGGAGCCCAACAGATGTCTATTCATTATAAATTTCCCAGTCTCGGGTATTCTGTTATAGCAGCATGAAATGGACAAAGATGTTTTCTTTATTTCTGTCCATTGTAGAGTTGGAATAAATATACTCTACAATGGACAGAAATTCTATGCTGGCTTCCTGATCTGAGAAAGAAGAGCCATTATGATAGGAAAAAACAAGAGGAAGCCTCTGCAGTGCCCCTTTCCTACCAAAACTGCAAACCAAAGCCAGTACTGTATTCCTGGAAGAAATGAAGACAGCGATTGAAAAATTTAGGGTTGGCAACTCTTATTGTTGGGAAAATAGAATAATTTGGTCAGGGCTCTCACCTCAGGTCCTGTTGGGTATGGTTTAGCACATCCATTGTAAGCAAAGTGTGTGTGTGTGTGTGTGTGTGTGTGTAGTTAGTGCACATGCGTGCCAATGTATCCTTTTAGTTTTGTTGCTAGTCTTGTGTTCTTACGAGAGAGAGAGAGAGAGAGAGAGAGAGAGGAGTTTCAGTGCAGCAGGCGGGCACACTTTTAGTTTTGTTGCTAGTCTTGTGTTCTTACGAGAGAGAGAGAGAGAGAGAGAGAGAGAGAGAGAGAGAGAGAGGAGTTTCAGTGCAGCAGGCGGGCACGCGTCTCCCTCAGGTGTCCGCCCTGTGCGGCCATGCTTTCCAACCTATGGCTCCAAGGACCTTTCGTCTGGTTACCTAGCTCATAGACCTGAGTGAAGGGGTCTGGTGACCCAGCCTGGTGTGTGAAGGGTTTGTGACCCAGTCTGTGAACGGGCTTGAGGGGTCTGTGGGCTCCAGACCCAGACTTAGCTCGACAATCGGCCCAGTCGGTGCAGGATTACCTGCAGGTTAAAAGAGCCCAAAAACTGGCATAGTCGAGTAGCTTTACTATTGGTGTCACCAGGATTAAGAGCACTACAATTGGCAATGTCGACAGGATTCTGACATTAGCCAGAGCCCCTGGCTCCACAATTGGCATAGTCAGGGCAGGATTATTGGCTCCACACTTATTCTATCACCTTTTTAATCACATGTTTGGTTAATATAAAGGACAGCTAAGTCTAATGAAAATGACATTAGTTTAATAAAGTGATACAGCAATTGTGACTGCTGTTGCAAAAGCTGTCTCTATCAAAACAGATTAGAACAGTGTCTGGAAATTGGTATGCAGCAACTGATCTACGGGGTGCTTTATAAAAATCTATTCTAAAACGACAGCAACAAAAACAGAAGAAAATTGTTCTCCTGTTAGGGGCCATAGTACACCTGTATAGTTTTATAGAGTATCCCACATTCTGAAATTTTTTGACTGTTTTCTTGCAGCTGTGTTTCTCTGATCCATTTATTTGCTGCAGCTTTGGGTGGGGCCCACACTGACAGAAGTCTCTTCAGCTGGTCCAGGCTGCAGTACAATCAGCTCTGCCATTTGGTCCTTTAGGCCAAGGGGAGCCAAGCAACTGTGGCATATTAGCATGCTATAAGGGGTCTATGGCAATCCCCAAGTGGAGAATTTCAGCCATAGCCCTGAAGGGTTTTGAAGTAAAATCATACCCTCTTTAGAAAGTAACTATTCTCCTTTTATGAAACAGTTCCTGGATTGCTACTGGAAGCTGGTGGAGATTGAGTTCCCAGTCACTGAGTGATGTAGGCTGTGAGTTTCTCCTCGCTGCCTGGGTGTTTTCTGGTACACCAAGCACTAAAGTCAGATGTGCCCAGTAGCACTCCAACAGCAAGAAGAAACAGCATGTGGTAGTCAGTCTCCACATGAACTCTCGATGACCTCTGCCTCCGAGTATTCACGCCTTGTGTAGTCCCTTCCACATTGTATCAGGGTTGGTCTGGGTGACTAACAGAACACAGCACAAGTGACACTATGTAGCTTCTGGAGTTACGTCATAAAGAACGCTGGGGTTTCTGCCTCGCTTTCTCTCTCGGAGCACTTGCTCAGGGACAACCCCTTGCCACACCATGAAGACATTCAAGCAGCCTGTGGAGAGGCACCCATTGCAAGGAGCCTCTTGCCAACAGCCAAGGAGGAACTGAGGCCTTCTGCCTCGGCTCTGTGAGTGAGCCCTCAGGGAAGAGGCTCCCCCAGTCCCAGTCAAGCCTTCAGGTGATTACATCCCTGACTGACACCTTGCTTCCGGCTCTGTTGGAAACCCTGAGCCATAACTATCCAGCTAAGCCACTCTCAGATTCCTGACCCTCAAAAACTATGTGAGATAAGAGATGTTTGTTGCTTTGAAATGCTATGTTTGTGGGTAGTTTGTTATGCAGTATTAGGTAACTACTACACCATGTAGTGTATTAGAACAGTTCTTAAGGGGCTCACATCCTACTGGCCTACAGTGAGAACTCCTACTGTCACAGTGACACCCTCCCTCAACTAATGGACGGTTTCCTAGAGAGTGAGTTTTCAAACCACTCTGCAAGCTTTGTAGGTACCAGTGGAGTGACATAATGGGCCTAAAGGTCCACAGAGAAGAGAGTTCCTTCTGATAGGCACAATCTGAAGCTGTGCTTCTCTTTGTCCACCTTGCTTTCCAAGCCTGCCTTGCATGTTGGGTACAGTCATGCACATGTTCTTCCTTCCATCTGCCTGGAACATATTTTATTCCCACTTCATTTAGTTATTCGTATTCATTCTTGAAATCTCAGCTCAATTGTACATTTTAAGGAAGACTTCCCTCACCTATATTTAAATACTCTCCCAGTACTACTTACCTCTCTTTCCCATTATTCATCACCTTTGTGTGCCTATTTGATTGATGTAGTTATCCCCTCTAGCATATCAGTTCCCTGAGAGCAAGGACCATATCTATTTGGGCCAACATTATATTTCCAGTGACTAGTCCTATGCCTGGAGCATAATAAGCATTTGTAGAATTGTTGGGCCCATTTTTAGGAGCAAACATTATCTGTGAGCCACATGGTGCCTATGGGTGGAGGATGAAGATGGCGTCCCAGGAAGTAGGGGAGGCGTAACCCAAGATAGCTCCAAAAGGTTTTTATTGGTCCTCCAGTATTTCCACACTCGTGAACCCTGCGTGATCGCTATGCTCAACATGTTAGTACAAAACGCATGCCCGCGTGATCCTTTAATTGATTGGTTAGTTCATGGAAAGCCCCTACTTGCTTGCTTATATAAATTGCAGTGTAACGGCAATAAAGTGGAATTGCCCTGACAGAATCCCTGCCGCGTCTGACTGTCTCTTTCACGGGGCTGGGTCGGCGGGCAGCAGGCTCACTTTTCCCCGAGATCCCTCGGTCCCAACACCGGGCGTAGTCCTGTCGGCTCCTTCTCCTTCTGGGTCTGCAGGAGGACCCCAGGTGTGCCCCCACATAGAATGACTACATGAAAGAAAGGAATTGAAGTCATTTCTCCAACTACTCAAGGAATTACCGTGAGGAATAAAATGAGCATATATGTAAAGTGGATATCAGAATGTCTGGCACAGAGAAGCAGATGAGTAAATTTCACTCCATTCCTTCTAGTTTTCTTCCCCCACCCCCCAACTCATCTCCAACCCCTTCTTGGTCTTCGGCTAAACAGGTAAAGGACATTTTATCTAAACAGATAAAGGATATTTTATAAATCCTCAAAACACAGTTGATGGTACATACTGAAGCCACTGTGAAAATATTCGTTACTTTGAATCTTCTGTAATCAAAACTAAATTATTGAATTGAAAGACTTTTAAATTTTGTTCTAACTGCAGAAAGAATGCATGTCTCCCTCAAAGTTCTGGCTTGTTAAAACTATTGCTGTTCTTGATACGTCCATGTAACTCACATGCCTGGAGATTTCTCTAAGCTAAGAAGTGGCTTTTTGTTCTTAGGTTCATTTGTGCAGTGTAGGCTTGTGTGCAGACTCTTTTCTATCCCCCTCACTGATAAATTTATTTGGTTTCACTCCTTGTTCTTGAAGTACTAATTAGAAGCTGCTTTAGGGCAGCTGATATAAGGATAAGTGACAACATATATGGTTACATGAAGACTTACAAGGGAGGGTGATCTGCGTGAAACACACGAGCACACATAGCGTGAACTCCTGTGTTGGCACAGCCCTACCTGCCCACTCACGACTTCACGGAGATGTTGCCATGGCATTTCTTCAACAATGAGCAAGACTCCTGCCTGAATGCTATTGTTCTTCCAAAGATTCTCTGGCACCTGCAAGATCTGTTTAAATGCCAGACGCCGAAACACGGCCCTTAGCTACTGCTCACTTCTGGCCTCACCGAACACGAAGCCACCAGTTAAGATTACGGTTTCACCAAAGACATCAGACGGAGGCACTCTCCATTCAGAGTATTTTAGCGGCTGATATTCATTCACTTCATTGTTTGTTAATTTAAAAATGGTGAAAGCATTTTGTTTTTTTAATCTGCTAATTTCTAGTTCTCCATTTTGAAAGCTAAGAGGCAGAAAGTCTAAGTTACCTTTGCAAGAAGGCATCCCATTCCAAATTGCATTTTATGTAACTCACCCTAATTAGATTGCAAAGATGCTTAGCAAGGAATCCAGCTGGTTTGCTGTAGTGAACGGCTCTGAAGCTTTCCTCCCTCACTTGCTGAAACGAGAGAAGTCACCCATTTTTCTATCACAAAAACCAGACATATAACATCTTTAAATTATTCTTCCTACCAGTGTAGGAGGAAAATATAATGAAAGGAAGTCATTTATGTAGTAAAGAACATTCTAGCAGCAATGAGATAAGGCTCTTCTAGGCTAATCTAATTTCGGTTTCTTTATCCCAGAAAATCAGTGAGCTGCATCAAGACCCTCCTGCACACCCTTAGGGACCCAGGGAAGCTCCTCGCAACAGATTGAGGGCCTGCCCCTATGATAGCAGCATGAAATTGTTGGATATCAGCCTTCTCTGAGATGTTGTACTGAAGTTTTACAGGGTGTGTGGGCTTTTTCTTTTTACGTCCACTTCATCTGCAATATTTATTTGCTACTGTAGGCCAAACCAGGACCTTATTGAACTGAGAACTGAAACCACTTTAGGGTCCAAGGGAAAGCTTCCGCTCTGCCCTCTAAAGGTTTGCTGGAAATGAACTTAAAGTAGGCAGATTATTAGGAGAAAAAGGCATACAAAATTTATTTAATGTGTATAAGCATGAGGGAATTGCAGAAGAATGATTACTCAATAACCCAGTGAAGTACAGATGCTTATATACCCTTCTTCATCGGGGAGGGAGAAAAGGGGGAATGTAGGCAATTCTTTAAGGAGTAATAAATGATTATTAGGGAAAACGAATGAACCCAGGAGACAGAAATTAACTTGTAAATGATTCTCTTTGGAATTTGAATGAGTCAGAGAGGCAAACATTATCTTGTGAAAAAGGTCAATCCAGGTATGATTGCACTCCTCAGTAGTCTTCTCTGTGATTACGAGATTTCAGGGAGGTCCAGTCTTAAGGTAGCTAAGGAAACTTCAGAGAACAGCCTCATTCTCTGCTTTGGGAGAGATATAGGACTGAGAGACAGGTAGGTGAAGGGTCAGAGAAACCTTGAGGCTGCTGCTTTGTTTTTGTTTTGGTTTGGTTTTTTTAAGATGACCAGTAAGGAGATCCTAACCCTTGACTTGGTGTTGTCAGCAACACACTCTCCCAAGTGAGCCAACCAGCCATCCCTATATAGGGATCTGAACCTGCAGCCTGGGTGCTATCGGCACCACACTCTCCCAAGTGTGCCACAGGCTGGCCCTGAGGCTGCTTCTTTGGTTCACCATGAGTCCTTCACATTCACTCACTACTCACTGACTCACCCAGAGCAACCTCCAGTCCTGCAAGCTCCATTCATGGCAAGTGCCATATAAAGGTGTACCATTTTTTATCTTTCATACCATATCTTTACTGTACCTTTTCTATGTTTAGATATATTTAAGTACACAAATACCAGTGTGTTACAGTTGTCTATGGTATTCACTACAGTAACATGCTCTATAGGTTTGTAACTTGGGAACTACATGGTATAGCCCATTGTCTAGGTGTGTAGTAGGCTATATTATCCAGGTTTGTGTAAGTATACTCTATGATATTCACATGAGGAAACCTCCTAACAACACATTTCTCAGAATGAATCTTCATCATTAAGCAATGCATGATTGTATATAAAGCATAAAAAGTACACACATACATACCATATGTGAGGGTACTTCAAATAGTTTGTGGAAAAATAGAATTAAAAGATAATACAAATCTTTCCATGAACTTTTTGAAGTACCCTCATATATGTAAAAATATACACACACGTAGTATATATATATATATATACACGGAATTTATAATTTTCAATATCTTCTATTTTCATTTCCAATGTCATTTATTTTCCTGTAGTCCTAGTAAATCAGACTGCCTTTGCCACCAGCATTTTGTGTTACAGTGGTGAAAGTCTACTATATGTAAAATTAACAGGTCGTCAACACTCAAGAAAGATATGGAAATCTTTTGGCCATTAAGGTAAAGAGACAGATCTTCAGACAAAATGTACCAAAGTTATACATCAAAATAGAAGAGCTCTCTTCAGAACTGCTGCATTGAGGGCTGGATTGCTAGCTCAGCTGGTTAGAGTGTGGTGTTATAACACCAAGGTCAAAGGTCTAAATCCCTGTATAGGCCAGCTGCCAAACAAACAAAAAGAATGGCCACATTGGGAGGTAGACATTGTCAGGGGTCTTGGTTGCAAACAGAATCTATCCCTGACTGCACAGACAGAATTGGAAAATAGGCAGGGATAAGGGAGGCTGGGTGGCTGGAATCATAGCCAAAAGGCCAAAATCATGCTGCAGGAAGAGTAGGTCAGGATACTGCTGCTGGTCTGGCCCCAGACATGGCATCTGCCACTGCTGCCATGGCCACTGCCCCATCCCGAGAATGAGTCCTCAGCTCTCGCCTGCTTCTTTGTGCCACTCACTCCAGATTCAGAGACCTGGAGGGAGCATCCGATTGGCCCAGCCAAGGACATGCGCCCATACATGGCTTCCAGGGAGCATCTGCTCCCTTTTCAAGTTCTGTAAAGAAATTTGGGGATGAAGCAGGAAATGTGCCTGCCCCCCTCAAGAGTAAGGGAAGCCAAAAATGATGAATAAAAAGTATACGCCAAAAAAGTCAAATGTGAATCTGATTAAGCCTCTAGATCTAACAGGAAATAAATAAAACAGAGGACATGTCAAACATCACCATGGGATGCAGTCAACAAAATCCAGACTGTGAGAAACTCTACAAAAAAATTTCTTCAACAAGCAAATTGCAAAAAGGGGAAAAAAAGATGCAGGGAGAAACTACAGATTGAAGCAGCTTTAGAAATATGTCAACCAAATATAATGTAGAGACCTCATTTGAATCCTGACTCAAACAAACTTGAAAAAATCATGAGTTAGAGAAATGTGAATGCTGGCTGGATATTCAATAACATTAAATAATTATTATGGGGTTTTTTTTAGGTGTAATAATGGCATTGTGGTTAAGTTTCAAAATTAAAATGTGTGTGTTTGGGCTCCCCAAAGTGACCCTCAGGTATAATGATTTCCTAGAAGGACTCACAATTTAGCAAAGCTGTTATACTCATGGTTACAGTTCATTGCTACAGAAAGATACAGATTAAAAGTAGCAATGGAAAAAGGCACACAAGGTAGAGTCCAGGAGAGACCCAGGTGCAAGCTTCCATTGTCCATCCTTATCAATGCAGTAGTAGAGAGAACGCTTCTTTCTCCCAGCAGTGATGTGTGACAACATACAGCTGAGTATTGTCATCCAGGAAAACTCACCCAAGTCTTGGTGTCTAGGATTTTTACTGGGAGCTGATCCCATAGGCAAGGCTGATCTCCCTACGTCGCTGGCCTTTAGTCTCCATCCCTCCAGAAGTCAAGCTGATACTGTGTGTCTCAAGGACCCCACCATAAATCACATTGTTAGCATAAACCATCTAGTGTAGCCCAAGGGCCCAGGCATAAAAAGACACTCTAATCTGCCAGGATATTCTGAGGGTTTACAAGTTATGTCCTAGGAGATGGGCAAAAGCCAAACCTTTCTTTAGAACATTCAGGATTTGGACCACCCAGACCTGGTGATTCTTTACTGCACAATATGTTGTTGTAAGTCAGAATAATGGTTACCCTCAGGGGCAGGTAGTGACTGGAATGGGACATCAGAGAGGCTTCTGGGATGCTGACAATGTTCTGTATCTTGATCTGGAAGCCTGCGGTTCATGGACGTTGAGTTGTTCACTTCTGATCTGTGCATTTTCTGTATGTATATAATAGTACAATAAAAAGGTTTTGACTAAGGTTTCCACTACAGATGCAAGAAAAAAGTACTTGCGTTTTTTGTTTGATTGTGGCAGTCAAGATTCAATAGGGAAAAGATGGAGAGAAAATTTTTGCAACTTGGGATAACAGTGAAGAGACTGTTTTACTCCTGAGAAGAACCTAATATTTGAGTTTACATAAGAAAAGCTGGGAAATATTCCCTATCACCTTTATCTGGTTGATTATACCTTTAAAACTTTAAAGGTTAAACTAATTAAAAGCAAGCCGGTGACTTTAAAAAAAAAGTTTTTGAATAACAAAGGCCTTGCCGTTTAGAGAAGTATTTATCAGTCTCGACACTATTGATATTTTGGGCTGGATAATTCTCTGTGGCAGGGTCTGTCCTGTGCATTATAGGATGTTTACAGCATCCCTGGTCTCTACCCACTAGATGCCAGTAGCAACTTTTCCGCTCCCAGTGTAACAACCAAAAATGTCTCCAGACACTGCCATATATTCCTTGGGGGACAAATCACCCCTGGTCAAGAAACACTGTCTCAGACATACATATTGAAAATTAACACCTGAAATGACATATCAGAAATTTGTCTCCAAATAATCCTGAGTGGGGGAGTAGCTAGGGGTGTAATAAAAACAAGGTTGGCCATGAGTTTAATTGTTGGAACTTGGCGATGGGTACATGGGGATTCATTGCACTATTCTCTATACTTTTTATATGTTTAAAATTTTCCGTAATAGAAAGGTTTTCAACAACAAGAAAATGCTTATGGCATAATGCTAAATGGTGGAAAAAATCAGTAGAACAACGTATATAATGTAAAGATGGTAAAAAAGGATTAGAAGCCAATAGGACAATATGTGGTTGCCTCTGAATGATAGTATTATGATAGACTTGGTTTTTCAAAAATATATATATTGTTACATTTCTCAGTTTTTAGTACTATGAAATATTTTTATAATTAGAGAAAAAAGCAAATAATTCAACTTTAGCCTGATAGTTATTGTACAGTAGCTCAGAGAAAAGAATTTGCTAACTCTGGCCAGGAAACTAGGAAAAGCTAAAATTGACCCTTGGCACTTGAGTTAAGCTTAAATGATGGATAAATAGTTCTGTAGGTGAACAGATGACATGGTTGGGCATACCCGGGCAAAGGAACCACATACGTACACAGAAGCAGAGAGACAAGAGAATATGTTACTTTTAGCACACTACAAAGTATTATCATAGCTGCAAGAGGGGCCACGCCTGGCAGTATGCATGTCCAGAGAACATTTTGAAAGGTGAGGATGTAAGGTAAGTGGGTGTCAGACTGGGGAGGATATCTTATTCTTGACTCTTCTTACTGTGTCAATTCCTTCACCAAAAACTCTCAAAAGGCTCTCCATCATACCTAGAATGAAATTCATCACCTGTACCATGGCCTACCAAGGCCCAGCATGCTCTGGCCCTGACTACCTCTTCTGTGTTCGTCTGTTTGCTCCAGCAACAATGGCCTCCGGGCTGCTCCTGGAACCCACTGAGCACTCATCCCCTGGAGACCTGGGCGGGTGCTGCTCCCGTTGGTCTCCATGTTCTTCTCCCATGCCATTGCAGGGACTCCCATGACTGTCCTCCCCACTTCACTCTGGTCAGGTGACACCTCCTCAGGGAGGCCTGACCACCCTGTCTCAAGCCACCACCACTCTGTCTTTTCACACTGCTTTATGCTTTTTACAGCAGTTACCACTCCCCAACACTGGCAGGTATTTATGTGTTTATCATCTCTACCCCTGCACCCATCTCCCCCACCTCCCACACACAGACCACACTAGAATAAGGGTAAGATTTGCTTTACTCAGTGCTGTATCTTTGTCACCTAGAATAATCTCTGGCATTTGTTAAGAACTCAATACATGTTTCTTAATTGAATGAATATTATACACCACGTGGTGGGCAATAAGTGCCGGAGTTAAAATCATCATGGGTGTTGGAGTTAGCAAAAGCTGCGTTCAGATCCCAGCCCTGGGTTTTACAAGCCATATGACCTTAGGCAATTTATGTAACTTCCCTATGCCTCTTTTACTCATCTATAAAAGAGAGCTGGCTGTCATAGGGTTGTTTTGCAGGCTAAAGTGGGATGCTATATGGAAAGCCCTTAGCACAGCACCTTCTGGACAATGAGTGGCAATAAACCAAAGGTCACAAGCGAACCAATTTCGCAGCCCAAATCCAGCCCACAGAAATGTAAATGGCCCCACAGTGACTGAAAAAAATTAATTGCCTACATTTAAAAGCTGGCCACTTTAACAACAATATCTGGATCTGGGGCTTTTCTTTAACAACTGGTCTGCCTTCTCCCAGGACAGCCATGAGTTGGAACTCAGCAGAGGCTTCCCCCATTAGACAGGGCAAGCGTTGTCCCATTTCTATGCTGTCCCAGCCCACTTCCCTGTGACATTGCCTACCTTGTCGCTGTGGGCATGCATGTTTGCACTCTAGCAATAAATGGTAGTAGTATGGTTGATGTTTTTATTGTTGGCACTTAAACTAGTCCCTTTCCATTTCCGGCTGCTCTTTAAAAATTTTCATGGCTGCTAGAGGGCAATACAAATACGATTTTTTTTTCTTTAAAAAGCAAGGTTAATATTTTTAAAAACATGTTACACATGTTTGTAAATATATGAATAATTTATATAAACACACTATATATTTACATACACATATATACAGAGAGAAGTTTTTTTTTTGTTTTTTGATAATTAGAACTATGCTGCTATGTGGCAGGCCATTTTTACTGTTAACCTTATATAAAGAATAGAAGATATCCTTAGTCCTCAGCAGAGACCTGAGATCTGAGTAATTTAGACTCACCACCTAAGTACTGTAGTTCCATATGGAGGAAAAGCAAAGAGAAATGGCTTTCTTCCCTATGCTTCCCACCTCCTAGACCTGTGGATTTTGGAGTTCACTCACGTACCACGGGGGTAGGCTAGCAGGAAGATAACAAGCAGAGACTATGGGGATGTACTTCCCAAGTTCAGATCCTGGCTGTGCCACTTACCAGATATGAGATTTTTGGCTGGTTACTTTCAATGTGATGTTTTCCACATCTGCACTAAGGGGTCGTTGGGAGAATTAAATGAATTAATCTATGCAGGGCCAGCTTTATGGGTGTGTGACCTGCAGTCCCACAGACCCTGTTCAGCCCACCACAGAGGGCCTCTCGCTTGGGGTTAATGCTCTCTGATTGCCATCTTGAAATCCTTCATACTTTTATCTTTGAATCTGGGTTTTGTAAGAGGTCTGATGGGACAATGGAGCATGTGCCTTAGCTCACACATGGTCCTGCCTCCCACTGCATCCCCAGGGGAATCCTCTGCCAGCTACTCCCTGGCCCCCTGGAGCAAAGACAACAGTGAGGTAAGTACCAGGAAGGTGTCCTCCGGGAACACAGATCACTGATGACCAGCTCAGCTGTCAGGGGATGGTGGGGGTCAGGGGCACCTCCAAGCTGAGTTCTGATCACACAGGTGAGGCTCCCTGTGATGGCAGCTAGAGGGGAGTGAAGGGTCCTAGGAAACAAGGCCAGAGAGGTAAGCAGGGGACCAACCCAGACCCCTTAGATTTGTTCTAAGCCTGCTATAACTGCCCAAACTGTACTATTAACTTCGGCAAGAAAAACTGAGGACCCAGATGTAATTACAAAAGGTTTATTAGCACTTCCCTCAAGACTAAGTATGTTTGTAGAACCTGGCTTCTTAAAAGATGCTTCCAGATGATCAGATGAGCTGACTGTTAATGATCTCAAGGTAGCATAACCGTTATCACTTCTTGAAGTACTAGAGATTAGGAAATTCAAAGTCAGATGTATGTCTACAAAATAATATTTCTGCTTTTCACTCAAATTTTAAAGGATTCACAACCTTTTATGAATCAACAGAATTCTCCAGCTCTCATAAGCTCATGGTATCAATGATGGCACTATAATAAGAAAAGAAGTAATATGTCTATCACTGAATAAGATAAGGAAAATACAAACACTGAGGAAAAAAACTAAATGATAGTTAATTTGAACTTAGGAAGCAATAGAAAAAATTTTTAAATATTCTTCAAAATTAAATAGAATCTTGACTAGTTATTTGAATTTTTAAATAATCATAAAAATATTAAAATCCCTGAGGGCAACATAATGTGCTGTTAAGCAGCTTGAGCATTTTAATCCAATGAGCTCAGTCTATTTGGACACAGTAAATTTAGACAGATTTTTTGTGATGCACTAAACTAAAATTGGCATCATAAGACCACAGACAATCCCATTCATGTTTACTCTAAGTATCATTAACAGTTTGCCATTTATATAGTTTAAAATACTTTATAACCTGAACTTGGAAGAAATCCACCTCCCCCTGAATTTACATGAAGTATTAGTTTTCTACCAAATTTGATCACAAATTATGAGAGCGATTTTCTTTTAATTACCCTCTTATATTTTGTAATGATAAACATTTTAAGAAAATATTATGATTTTAATTGTATGGTTAAATCTAATATCCGTGGCTTTTCATATTATTTCTCAAAGTTCTTTAGAATTTTGGTAAATAAATATTGACAAATGATAAAGTTATCATGGAAATATAAATTGAAAACCTTACTGAGATTTATAAAATGGAAATTCATAATGCTTCTTCCTGCTCTTGCTGCTTTCACAACTGAATTTTTCTCAACTAAAAACAAAACCTCTTGGGGCCGGCCCAGTGGCGCACTGCTACAGTGCGCCGCTTGAGAGCGCGGCGGCACTCCCGCCGAGGGTTCGGATCCCACATACAGACCGGCCGCTCACTGGCTGAGCGAGGTGCGGGCGCAACACCGAGGGTTGCGATCCCGTTGCTGGTCACAAAAAAAGACAAAAAGGAAAAAAAAAAACAACAAAAAACCTCTCTTTTGTTTTATCATCTAACCAGTGCAAAATGAATGGGTCTCAAATTCAACTTAAGAAAAGGAAAAAGCACTTTAAAGAAGTTCCAAAACTAGACAGATTTAGCTACACAGCTTACAGACTTTTCTGAGATATGATGTTGTTTATAAAAATTTGGAAGCACCCAAAATGCCTAATAATAAGGATTTAATTAAATAAATACATGATATGAGAAAGTATGTAGTTATTCAAATGATGTAGAAAAGTATTTAATGGCATGGGAAAACATTTATGATCTATTAAATAAAAAGAGCCAGTTATACAGATACTGCATAAGGCTCTTTTTGTAAATTTGTAAACGTAACTGTGTGTGTGTGTGTGTGTGTGTTTGTGTGTGTGTATGAAAGAAAAGACTGGAAGACTGTATCTCTACTCTTAATGGTGAGTACCGTTGGGGAGACACAATATAAAAACAATCTTCTCTTGTCTCTGCCCTGGTGACATACACAGCAGCAAATCACAACTGATACATAAATTCCCAGCCTACAGGGTTTAGAACAGTGCTGCTTACTAATCTTAAAAGGACAATCTGGGCTACAGAACTTAAGTGTGGCAGTTTATATGCCTGGGCTGCTCCAAATCCAGTAGTCTCTTCGGACTCAGAGCAAGTCAAAGACGCAGAAAGAGCTAATACCCTTCTTAGTCCTCCTCCAAGACGGAAGTCAGCTCACACTCATAAATAGCATAGGCATTTGTGAACGTACATCTCTGAATCCAATCCCACCTCCGAGGAGAACCTCAGAATAGAAGAGAACTACCCACCTCCATGCCCTGCCCACATGGAATAGCAGAGGCTTAGGTGTTCCAATTCAGGGAAACCAATGATTAGTGTGATTTATCATGTTTTTTAGCTTGAAAATATTACCAGAAGTGAGTCATTTATTTATAGCTTACTAATACTAAAAGCTGCTTCTGATAACACAAAGAACCAGAGAAGAGACAGCTGGCATAGGTATCTACCTCAATTATTAGCTTTGATAATAAAAATATAAAATAAAAGTATAGAAGCACAATTCTCTCAATATTCTTCCAAGCTGGGGAAATGGGCCAGAATTAAGTGTAGGTATGTATGTGTCCTACTTGAAGAAAATCCTAAATACAAAATACAAATGTTCAAAACAGAAAAGTGACTCTCCTTACCCTCTACTCTCAGTTGGAAAATATTAATGGACACTACAGAAAACATAGCAGGCATAGAACATATTTTTATTGTTAGTGACCAAGGGAGAGAAGGGGTAATATCTACATTCTAAAAGGATATTTTGCCACTCTCATCAAAAAAGTCAATAGATAACTTCCCAGGTTCTATTTCCAGTAATGGAGGAGCAGCTTACAAGCTACTAAATCTCCAACAGATAACAACTGCAAATTCCATTCAAAATAATAAAAATCCAACTATTTGATTCTTAAAAATGACCAAAGCAGGGAGAACTAGAGGGAATCTATCCCTTGAAAAAGTAATTGCACTGGGTAAGATCCACATTTAGACAGGTTATTCTGAGGTTATTTCCCAGTCCATATGCCTGGCAATGAAAACTTCCATAGAAAGCAGTCATACTGATTTGAGGTGACAGAGGAAGGATTTTGGGAGTGCCAGAGTGGCTGGAAATAGAGGGGCAAAATCCTGGAGAAGGAGCCACAGAGGGAGAAGCCTCCTAATCTACTTATACATTCCACTCAGATACTTGCTGTCCACTAGAGGAAAGAGAGGTCTCCAAAGAGCACATTGGAAAGCAAGAGCTGAAAGGATAAATAAATTGAGTAAAGATATTAGCTGCTACCCACAAACAGGGAGACAAAGTTTGGATATTGAAGCCTGCTAAGTTAGAGGGGCTTATTAAACATCTTTGGCTTTCCACTGAAATACCAGAAAGACCTTAGGAGTAAATAACCTATGTCCCAGGACTGAGCAAATATATTGGAAACATACATGTAATGGGAATACCAGAAGGAGAACAAAGAGAGAATGGGGTAAAAGAAATATTTGAAGTGGTAAAGCCTGAGAATTTTCCAAAGTTAATGAGATTCTAAACCACAGATCTAAGAATCTTAGAGAACACCAAGAATTACACATACCAAGAAACCTACACCAAGGCATATTAATTCAAACTACGAAGGAAAAAAGAGAGAAAATTGTGCGGAGGAGGAGTTAGTGAGCATGCACGCCTGGGTACTTTTAGCTTGTTGCTATTCTTGTGTGTTCTTCAGTGTGTGAAGCAGCAGCTCATGTTTAACAATAGAGCATGTTTACTTTGCTGGCAGCTGCTCGATTTTTCTTTGGATTTTGCTGGTAGCTGCTCAGTTTCTCTTTGGACCGCCTAGCTCTTAGAAGTGTGTGTGCTGAATAAAGACTATTCTTTCTTCAACCAAGGCTCCAAGGATCTTTTCCCATTACCTAGCTTGTAGACCTGCTTGTGAAGGGTTTGTGAACAGGCTTGAGGGGTCCGTGAGCTCCAGACCTAGCCCTACCTCTACAGGTGCTAAAAGAAAAAAATCCAGCAAAATAATCCTTCAAGAGTAAAAGAGAAATAAAGACTTTTCAGACAAACAAATCAAAAGGAATATGTTGCCAGCAAACTTGCTTTGTAAGAAATGTTTAAAAAGTTATTCAGGTGGAAGGAAAATGATATATGCCAGAAACTCAGATTTACATAAAGAAAAGAAGAGCATTTAGAGAAGGAATAAATAGAGGTCAAATAAAATGTTTTATTTTTCTTATTCTTAATCAATCTGATAGATAACTGTTGGTTCAAAATAATAACAGCAACAATGTATTGGGTGATTATAGCTTATGGATAAGTAAAATGAATGACTACAATCTTTTAAGGAATGTTAAAAAAGAACTGGGAATATTCTTTTAAAATGTACCTGTACTACCTGTGAACTATTATAATATTATTTGAAAGTGGACTTAGATTAGTTGTAAATTTATATTGCAAACTCTATGGCAGCCACTAGAAAAAAATTTTTTAAAAGAAATATGATTTATATGCCAAGAGAAGAGAGAAAACGGAATTACATAAAATGCTGAGTTAAAACCAGAGAAGTCAGAAAAAGAGGGGAAGATTTTAAAGACAGAAGAAGAACAAATGCAGCAAATAGAAAACAGAAACAAATATGGCAGATATTAATTCAAATATATCAATAATGACTTTATATGTGAATTGTCTAAATACACAATTAAAAGACAGATACTACCAGAGTAGATAAAATAAACCAAGACCAACCTATATGTTTATTTCTTGTATATTTCTATACAAAAAACCTATTTTAAATATAAAGACACAGATAGATTAAAAGTAAAGTAATGGAGAAAGATATACCTTGCTAACATTAATCAAAAGAAAGCTGGTGTACCTATATAAATTTTAGCCAAATCCAATTTCAGAACAGGACAAACTATCAGGGATAAAGAGAGGCATTAATAATAAAGGAGTAATTCTCCAAAAAGACACAGCAATCCTTAATGTGTATGCATCTAACAAGAGAACATCAAAACATGTGAAGCAAAAACTGAAGCTGAGGGAACTACAGGAGAAATAGACAAAGCCACTTTTATAATTTCTTCCTTCCCTTCCCTTTCTCTCGATCTCTCCCTGACAGCTAGCCAATATGAGGATCCAAACCCTTGACCTTTGTGTTATCAGCACCACCAAAACCACAATTAAAGTTGCAGACTTCGACACCCTTCTCTCAGTAATTGACAGATGCAGCAGGCAGAAAATTAGAAAGGATATAGTTGAGTTGAACAGCACCATCAATCAAATGGATTTAATTGACATTTATAGAATAGTTCATCCAACAACAGCAGAATACACATTCTTCTCAAGCTAATGGAATATTCATTAAGATAGACTATATCCCAGGCCAGAAATCACACCATAACAAATATAAAATAGAAGTCATACAAAGAATGCTCTCAGACCAACATGGAATTAAACTAAAAATCAATAAGATGAAGATAGCTGGGAAATCTCAATATTTAGAGATTAAACAACACACTTCTAAATACACATGGGTAATAAAGGAGTCACAAGAGAAGTTTTAAAATATTCTGAATGGAGAAAAATGAAAATACAACTTATCAAAATTTTCAGGGTGCAGCAAAAGCAGTGCTCAGAGGGAAATTTAAAATGCTACAGCCACTCTGGGAAACAACTAAAGAGCAAAAACTAAACATGCAGGTACCATAGGATCCAGCAATAGCCAATAGCTCTCCCAGGAATTTCACTCCCAGATAAGTGAAGATTTATGTTCACACAAAAACCTGTACTCAAGTGTGAATTTATAGCAGCCTAATTCATGATAGCCATAAATTGGAAACCATCTAGATGTATTTCAACAGGTAGAATGATTAAATAAACTGGGGTACATCTATGTCACGGATACCACTCAATAATATAAAGGAACAAACTGTTGATATGTGCTACAACCTGGATGAATCTCAAAAGAATTATGTTGAATGAAAAAAGCCAATCTCAAAAGGTTTCACATTGAATTGTTCCATTTATGGAACATTCTTGAAATGACAAAATCATAGTAATGAAAGATGAGAGGCTGCCAGGGGCTAAGGTGCTGGGAGGAAAGTGGGTGTGGCTATAAAAGGGTGTGGCAACAGGAGGGATCCTTGTGATGATGGAACTGTTCTGTATCTCGATTGTGTCCATGTCAATATCCTGGCTGTGATACTGTACTATAGTTTTGCAAGATGTTACCATTGAGGTAGAGAGTAAAGGGTACAAGGGATCTCTCTACATCATTTCTTTTATTATTAATTTTTTACATTCTCAGATGTTGTCGCATCTCTACATTATTTCTTATGACTGCATGTGAACCTGTAATTATCTCAAAATAAAAAGTTTAGTTAAAAACAATAAGAAAAAATGAGAGGGATGTGAGTTACATGAATATATGCACTAGTTAATACTCATTGATCTGTATCCTTAAAATTTGTGCATTTCACTGTATATAAATTTATCTTGATTAAAAAAAAATAAAGATGTAGCCTCCTAGCTGCCTATTTTACTTTTTTTCAATATACCAAGGCAAAAGAATGCTCATAATAAAGAATTTGAGGTACAACTTGCTAGTCACACCATAATTTTTCATAAATGCTTCTTTTGTGTGTTCCTTAAAACTTGAGACAGGCTAACTTTAACAAAGGTCAATTGACATTATATTAAATTATATTTCTACTTTCTAATCATATGTATAACTATAACTACTTTCTAACTATGTAGTATTGGCTCCAGATTGAATAACACTCTTTGAAATGTATCAAGAAGATTTCTCAATATGTTGAATAATTTTTCCTTTTTGCCACTTGTATTAGTAGATATATTTATAAAACAATGTCAGTGGTTTATTGAGATAGGATATTTCAAAAAAGCAGTCATTTAATATTATGAAACAAAAGTGCATGCTATCAAACATAGTTCTATTCACGTACCATGGTAATTTCATTTATGATTAGCTGTAATTTAGCTGTAATTTATTTATAAACTGTGAAATCTTACAACCATACCTAATAAGCAAAATAAACTGGAAAACTGAAGATATTGGCTGAAAACATTCTTATAAAGGTCCTCAGTCAATGAAAGAATCTTACTTTTTAATATGTAATTATTAAATTAGAATTTCAATATTTCATGAAGCTTAATAATTTATAGTTTCTTTCCTGAAAAGATGAGATTTCTATGTAATTATCAGAATATTTTTTACATTTTTTATGATCCAGCCAGACAGAATATCCTTTAATTTTATCATGAATGTATTTCACAGAAATAACTAGGAATGTTAGAATCATAAAATATTAAAACTAGAATGTCCTTAGAGAAATTTGTATGCAATCACCTCAATACATACGGGAGGAAACGGAGGGACGGAAAGGTGAAGTCTCATGCCCAAGGCCACCAACTGTTTCAGTTAATCTGCATTCAATAAATATTTACTTAGCGCCCTCTACTGTAGAGCCCTTTAGAGTGGCTGGGGACATGGCAGTGAAGAGAAGTACAAAAATTGCCCTCAAGTTTATATTCCAGTGGAGGGAGAATGACAAATAAATAAGTAAAACATATAAACCATCAGACAGATGTAAGTACCATGAAGAAAAATGAAGCAGAGAAGGGGAGGGCACTGTTGCAGAAGGGAGCTGTAACTTTTAATGTAAGATGGTCTGAGAAGGCCTAAAGGATCAAATGACATTGAGCACAGATATAAAGGAGGTCACAAAGAGGTCACATGGACAGAGGCAACTGGCGTGAGGGAGACTCAGCCTGTTCCAGAAACAGCATGGAGGCCAAAGTGGCTGGAACAGAGTCAACAAATGGAGGGATGGGAAATGCCACTTAGTTGAGGAGGGAGGGACCCATGAAGGGCCTTGAAAGCCTTTGTAAGGACTAGGATGTTATTCTGTGAGAAACGCAAAGCTACTGAAGGTTTCTAAATAGCAGAGTGACCTGATCTAACTTCAGCTCATGTGGAGAACAGACAGTAGGGAGTCAAGAACAAAAACAGAGAGACCAGTTAGGAAGCTTTTATAATAATCCAAGGAGAGGTGATCTTGTTTGAGACCAGTATGGTAGACATGGAGCTTGTGAGAAGGGGTCAAATTTGGGTTATATTTTGAAGGTATAGAACCAAAAGTCAGTAAATTGCTCAGCTAGGCCTAGACCCCAGGTTTCCTGACGCTTAAGTGTTCTTTTTGACACACCATGTTGCTGAACATTTTTTTCAAGTTAAAGAGAGTATTCCAAGAAATAATTTGATTTCTGAGTCACAATTAAGGATTAGAGTTGCAATTTTTAGTATGCCCATGAGGCACAGCTCACAATCACTATAACAATAAAATTTTTCTAGTTAGAATAGCCCATATTTACAATGTTTACCCATCAGAAGAAAAGAAATTTTAATTACCTGAGCTTTTTGGTTGCCACAATGATCCTAAATCTAAAATATTAGCCTGAAATTGCACTACATTTGTTAGAGGAAAAAAAAGGCAGGCAAGCAGGCTCATGATAATAAAGATAAATCTGCATCAGTAATGAAAATCTGTCCACGTTAATCACCACAAAGTCCTGCCTAAGCTCATTTGAAAAGATAATTCTTTAAAAATAACATATTTTTCAGATATCAAGCTTTATACACTGCATATCATTTCTCTATGGATAAGTCAGATGCCAAATACATTGCTTTGTGTGTGAATATAACAATACCTACAAATAATAAAATTCAAGAAATTCATATCTTCACCCACTTCATCTAGTGCACAAAGTTCAAGCCCCAGCCTAGGCTCAGTGAGTAGTGTTGGGGAGAATGGATGCAGGTGGGAAGTACTGGTAGATGAATTTCTCCAGAGTGCTGGAAGCAGCATACACATTCATAACTGATCACTAAAAACTCTTCCTTCTTTCCCAACTTCACTCCACCAGCCCACAAGTTCTTATCAATGAACATTTCATGAAATGTAAATATCTAATTAGTATGTTAGTTTCACATGGGTACTAATTTTACTAGGAAAAATTTTTAAACATTCAGAAAATTAGAAAGAATATAGAATGAATACTATTTTAATCATCAGCTAGGATGAACAATTATTAACATTTTGCCATATATGTTCTATGCATGCATTGATCTAATTATACTGCTGCACTGTTTTAAGGCATATTGACATTGCAGCATGCATCTGTAGAAAATAAGGATATTCTCCTGCATAACCAGAATACCATGATCATACCTAAAAAAACAAACAATAACTCCCTTATGGCATCTGTATTAGTCCGTTTTTGTGTTGCTATAACAGAATATCTGCAACTGGGTAATTTATTAAGAAAAGAGGTTTATTTGGCTCACGATTCTGGGACAGCTGCATCTGGCACAAGCCTCAGGCTGCTTCTACTCATTGTGGAAAGTGGCAGGGAGCCAGTGGGTACAAGCAGATCACATGGTAAGAGGAAAAAAGGAGGGAGGGGGAGATGCCAGGCTCCTTTTAACAACCAGCTCTTGTGAGAAATAATAGAGTGAGAACTCACTCACTACCCCCCACCCACCCAGGGAGGGCATTAATCTATTCATGAGGGATCTGCCTCCATGACCACACAAGCTCCCAAGACTGTCTGTCACACTGGGGATCAGATTTTGACATGAGCTTTAGGGGAACAACATGTCCAAACTCTATCATTATCTAATATAAAATCCTTACTAAAATTTCCACAATTGTCCCTAAATCCTTTTTTTCAAGGCTGAATCCAGTCAAGGTTCACGGTTTATATTTGGTTATGCTCTTAAATCTCTTTTAATATAGAACAAGTCTACTATTTTTTTTCTATGAACTTAGCTTGTTTTTAAGAGACCAGGTTATTTATGTTATATCTAAATTTGTCTGATTGTTTCTTCATGGTGACATTTAGCTTGTTTCTCTATCCTGTGTTTCCTGTAAACTAGATGATAATTAATACACCTTAGATAGATTCAGGTTTAGTGTTTTGGGCACGAATACTTCATAGGCAGTACTGCCTACTTTATATTGTATCACAATTAGGAGGTACATAATATCAGGATGTCCCACTATTGGTGATGCAAAGTGTGTATTCATTATCTCTTATTGTATAACGAATTATGCAAAAACTTAGTGTCTTTTAGCCACCATAATCATTTAGTATTTTTCATGATTTCTGCAATTCCTGAATTCAGACAGAGCATAAACGGACAGCCTAGCCTATCTTTGCTACCTGATGTCTGGGACCTCAACAAGAACACTTGAATGAAGGTTGGGGGCTGGAATCACCTGAAGGTTATTTGCTCACATGACTTGTAATTGCTAATAGCAGTTACTGTGGTCTAGACTTTCTTACACATGGTCACAGGGCTCTAAGGGCAAGCAGCCCAAGAAAGAGAACCAGATGGAATCCACATTGTCTTTTATGAGCTAGATTTAGATATCATACAGCATCACTTCCTCTCCATTCTATAGGTTGAAACAGTTAACAAAGATATGCCCAGATTCAAAGAGAGGGAACAAAGATCCCACCTCTTGATGGAGGAATGTTGATATCACATTGAAAGAGCATATGGGATGAGATATGAATTCTCCCATCCATACATCTTTGGAAAATACAATCTGCCAAAAGTAGTGACAGCCAGACCTCTCCATCTAAAGTTACCTTTCTCCCCTTGTGACTAGCAAGTAAAGGCAGGATTTCCTACCAACATTTCACCTCTAATAATTTTAGCATCCATTGATGACCCTTACCTAAATCAATTATTTCATTACAAGTTACAAAAGAGATTTTCTAATTCTACTATTCATTAATTTGACGTATTTAGCTGGCCTCCTCCTAAAAAGAAAAGTTTCCCTTATTAATTTGGGATGTTTGTTTACCCTGAAATGAGTCCTCCTGAAAAAAGGCAGGATAATTCTACTTTAGTTACCAATGTTCAGAGAAAGAAGTCAGTGTAGAAGAGTCCATCGGTTTGTTTGGGCTTTCTTTGGGGATCATAATGAATGCATAGGTTTTTACGAGGGTTTTAGTCACTTAGCCATTACTTATGTTTATGCTCAAATTGTTCCTAAATTCGGCCATTGGGAATCAGGTTCTGGTCAAGAAAACAAACCATTCTACGTATTAAATAGAATTTAATATAGATAATTAGACAAAGATGATAGAAGAACAAAGAAGCCAATCAAAAGATAATAAGGCAGCAAAGAGGTTAGCAACAGCAAGCAAATACCATTAACTAACACTGAAGGGACCATGGGAGGAAGTGGTATTATTACCAGACGCTATTTGCCAGGGCCATCCTGATAAAGCTAGAACTATAGCTGGGGCCGCCCAGTGGGAACCAGAACCATAAAGGGGGCTGGGTGGCAGCAGTTACAGCCAGAGGAGACGCAACCTGCCAACACCACCAACCCAACACAAAGCAAGAGATGGAGACATCCCTGGCTTCTCACCCTCTCCTACAAGCCCATCTTCCACCAGTGCCTCCGATCAGCTGAACCCAGCCAGCAGTCATTTGGTAAGGGAGACTTGAAATTCAGTTCCCTGCAAATCTGAGCAGAGCAAAAATGTGGGTGATGATACCAGTTCCTGCCCCTCCCCCCACCCTGGCTCCTACTCCATAGGCAGAATCTGGGTGGGGAAGCTGGTAAAAAAACAGTTCCCTATGTTCTCCCAGCTCCAGCTCCATAGTACAGAGGTTCTGTCCAGAGGAGATGGGAGCAAGTCTCAAAGACTGGCTATACCATGCCCCTGCCAAGGGGCCTGATTTCAATTAGATCAGATTGTAGAGCAATTTATGCCCAGGGCATTGGCAAAAACAATAGAGTAATCACCTTGCAATTAGTAGAGGCTGACAGCTGAGTGCGCTACCAATAGAAGCAGACCAGCCAGAAGCTTAATGGAAAGATCAGGAATAGAGACCGTCAAAGAAAGCCTGGCAACAAGGCACCTGGAGGTCAAGAAGACTGTGCATGTCCAAAGGTGCACCCTCTGAGGAGTGGTATCAGAGGCTGCACACAGCAGAGGAGATAGTCTTCACTGAACTGGTCCAGCCAAGTCACTGCAGCTGTTATAAATGTGTTCAAAGATCTGAAGGGAACTCTTTTTAAAGAATTAAAGGAAGCCGGATGAAAATGTATCATCAAATAGAGAATATCAGTACAGAGATAGAAATGATAAGAAAGAGCCAAATGGAAATTCTGGAGCTGAAAAGTACAAAAACCAAAAAAAAAATAATCAACAAACTTGAAGATAGATCAGTAGTGATTATGCACTTGAAGAACAGAGAGAAAAAAGAATAGAACAGGGGAAAATAATAAAGAAAAATGAGCAGAGCCTCAGAGAAAACTGGGACACCAATAAGTGCACCATGTGTGTAAGGCAAGTGCCAGGAGTGGAGAGAAATAAGCACCAAAATAAATAAATAACTCAAAAACAATAATGGCTGAAAACTTCCCAAATTTAATGAAAAACATTAATCTACATATCAAGAAGTTCAATGAACTCCAAATAGGAAAAATATAATCCACATCCAGGCATATCATAATCAAAATGTTGACAAAGGAAGAAAATCTTGTCACCCTAGTGAATATGCATGAAGTGATTGTTACCATCTTCTTTCAGGAAAACTCCACATCAAGTTTGAGCCCTCAGCTTTTCTCTGACCTTGGTGCTTACTAATTCTCTTTGTGACAATGCTTGTCACTGGGGAGTGGGGGAAACATTTGTTGGTTTTTAACTTAAGGGCCTCAATCAGCACATTCCCCAATGCAAGAAATCCAATGTCATCCCTTCCACAGCCTCTTATAACTCATGTCCCCTTGCCCACCAGGTAGCCTTCCTGGAAGGTACTAGCAAGATGTTTAATCCGGAGTCCATGGGATCCACTAGCAAGATGCTTTAAGTTGAGGGGTCCACATGTTGCTCAGACACCTGCCAGGAACCTGCCCTGCCAAACACAGGATACAAGCTGTCCCCACTCTGGCTCTCCTTCCCCCTTGCCCTCTACTCCAGTGACATCATAGTGTCACTGTCACTAGGCACTTCAGGAAACTTGGTGGCTGAACAGATGTCGGACTTTCAGGATATATGTCTCCTCTTTTTTGCACTCTCAAGCTTTAGCAGTACTTCTCTCACCTCCTCCCCTCAAGTGGAATCATCGAGGGGAACCAGACTGCCATTATTATAGATGGGAAGACCGTGGTTCTAAGAGGTTAACTCACTGAAGCTTACACTGCTTGTCAGCAGCAGGTCCAGGATTTAAGCTCTGGTCAGCCTTCTCACCCCAAAATCCATTACACTGCCTCAACAAATGTTTTTTTTTTACATACATATATTTACTAGTAGAAATGAGCATGGTTTCAAAATTGCTTTATATCAAGGTCCCCAAAATGTATTTCATGGAGCATCAGTATGCCCAGGGATATATGTATTCCTCAAAAACAGTTAAAGAAGTAATGAAAATAACACTCCATGAGTGGAATGTGTGCTCCATTCCACAAACCGTCTTTGTTGATCTATAATATAAATGAGCATAATACAGGACCTGAGAAATCATGCAATAATAAAGTCTGGTTAACTAAGCATATCCCAAGCTCCTATAACCACAGAATCTTTTAAAAATTATCTACTATATTGAGAGACACTAGTGCTCAAAACATACAGTTTGGGAAATGCCACACTAGAGGTTTGCAAGATATTTCTTTGCTTAAGTTCTCCAAAGGCAAGGCTTCATTGCTAATGATTTACATGATTAAACATAACTGCATTAAGGAGAAAGAAAGAATAACAATAAATATGTAGTGCCTATAGGTACTCTCTGGTCACCACAGTGATGATGTTACCACCAAGGCCTGGTAAAACCCTTTTTCTCTCTGCTACAGGGATAAGCCTGCCAGGCAGATGGCACAGACATAGATAGAGCAGCCTCCCCAGGTGCAGAAGAGAAATACGGCTAAGTTCTTACAATCCAATTACCCATTTTCCATGACCATTACCAACCTGCTCACACACATTATTTTATCATCTTTTTCATCTAAATAGGAAAACCTCACTGTTTCCTTCTGTACTACATTTACATAATACTCTAACACCAAATGTGTGGGGTTTTCTCCCCATACCAACCAATGCTCCAACTCTCTGGACCCCAACTGGGTGTCCTCCACATCAATCATGACACTAAGTACCCAGAGTTAATGCAGACCCCACAGATTAAGGGCTCAGTTGCACAAGACTGCACCCACCTCAAACACCAGTCACAACCAGTGGGTCCCCAGTAATAAAATGATGACACGGATTTAAGCCGGCTGTCTAAAACTTAACTCCCTTGGGGAAAGGTCATATGATCCCATGTCAACATCCTGCTCCTAAACAAAGAATTTGAACAGAAAACTTCCTAGGTACAGGGAGAGACAAGGACCTTCAGATCTAGGAGGCTCAAAGACCCCCACAGATTTAATCCAAAAAGATCCTCTCTGAGACACATTATAGTCAAACTGGCAAAGCTCAAAGAGAGAATCTTAAAAACAGCAGGAGAATAGCATCAAGTCACCTATAAGGGAGTCCTCATCAGACTAACAGCAGACTTCTCAACAGAAACTCTACATAAGAAAATGGGATGATATACTCGAAACACTAAAAGAAAAAAACTGCCATCCAAGAATACTATAACCAGCAAGGCTATCCTTCAGAAATGAGGAAGAAATAGTGTATTTTCCAGACAAATAAAAACTATAGGAGTTCACCATCACACAACCAGCTCTGCAAGAAATCCTCAAGAGAGTCCTACATCTGGAATCCGAAAAACAATAATCACTACCACAAATACACAAGAAAGAAAAAAACCCACTGGTAGAACAAAAATTCATACAAGAAATAGTAAATCTTACCATCTTAAAACACCAACAAACATCAAAGACAAACAACAAAAGGGGAAGAACAGAACAAAAGATATTTAAAATGTCCAAAGGAAAATTGACAAAATGCCAAGAGTAAGACAATACTTTCCAATAACAACCCTAAATGTAAATAGATTAAACTCCCCAATCAAAAGACACAGACTGATTGACTGGATTTAAAAGCTAGACCTAACTATATGTTGTCTTCAAGAGACTCACCTCACATGTAAGGACACACACAGACTAATAGTGAAGGGATGGAAAAAGATACACCATGCAAATGGAAACCCAAACAAGCAGGAGTAGCTATTCTTATATTAGATAAAACAGACTTTAAACCAAAAACCCTGAAAAGAGACAAAGGAGGCCACTATATAATGATAAAGGGATCTATCCAGCAAGAAGACATGACAATCATAAATATATATGCAACCAACACTGGAGCACCCAGATATACAAAGCAAACACTACTAGACCTAAAGAAAGAGAGAAACCCCTATACAATAATAGTTGGCAACCTGAACAACCCTCTTTCAGCACTAGGGCAGATCATCTAGGCAACAAATCAACAGAGAAACACAGGATTTAAACTACACTTTAAACCAGTTGGACCTGGCAGAAATCAAGAGGACATTTCATCCAACAACTACAGAATATACATTCTTCTCATCAGCACATGAAACATTCTATAGGATAGACCACATGTTAGGTCACAAATCAAGTCTCAACAAATTTTTAAAAATTGAAGTCATTTCAAGTATCTTTTCAGACAAAAAAAATTGAAACTAGAAATCAAAAACAAGCGAAATTCTGGAGACTATACAAATACACAGAAATTAAACAACATGCTCCTGAACAACCTATGGGTACAAGAAGAAATCAAACAGGAAACCAAAAAATTTCTTGAAACTAACAAAAATAAAGACACATCAAACCAAAACCTGTGGGACAGTGCAAAAGCAGTACTAAGAGGGAAGTTTACTGCAATAAACACATCAAAAGAACAGAAAGATTTCAAATAAACAACCTAATGTTACACCTCAAAGAAAGAGAACCACAATCCAATCCCAAATTAATAGATGGAAGGAAATTAAGAACAGAGCAGAGCAAAATGAAATAGAGACCCAAAATATGATACAAAAGATCAACAAAATAAAAAGTTGTTTTTTTCAGAAGGTGACAAACTGTTAGGCTAACTAAAAAAAGAAAAGACCCAAATAAGAAAAATCAGAAATAAAAAAGGAAACATTACAACCAATACCACAGAAATACAAAGAATAGAGACTATAATAAACAACTACATGCCAACAAATTTGAAAACCTGGAGGAAATGGGTAAGTTTCTGGACACATACAAACACCAAGACTAAATGAAGAAGAAATGGAAAACTAAACAGACTAATAACAAGCAATGAGACTGAAACAGTAATCAGAAGCCTCCCAACAAAGAAAAGCCTGGGGATCAGATGGCTTTACTAGTAAATTCAACCAAACCTTTAAAGAGAAATTAATACCAATTCTCTTCAAACTATTCCAAAAACTTGAAACAGAAGCCATTCTCCCAAACTCATTTTATGAGGTCATCATCACTCTGACACCAAAACCAGACAAAGATACAACAAAAAAAAAGAAAACCAATATCTCTGATGAACATAGAAATTCTCAACAAAGTATTAGCAATCAGAACATAACAATAAATCGGGCCGGCCCGTGGCTCACTCGGTAGAGTGCGGTGCTGATAACACCAAGGCCACGGGTTCGGATCCTATATAGGGATGGCCGGTTTGCTCACTGGCTGAGCGTGGTGCTGACAACACCAGGCCAAGGGTTGAGATCCCCTTACCGGTCATCCTTTTAAAAAAAAAAAAAAAAAAAGAACATAACAATAAATCAAAAAAACTATACATCATGATCAAGTGGGATTCATCATCCTTGCAGGGATGCAAGGATGGTTCAACATATGCAAATCAATAAATGTGATATACCACATCAACAAAATCAAGGACAAAAACCAAATGATTATCTCAATAGATGCAGAAAAAGCTAACAAAATTCAACATCCCTTCATGACAGCAAATCAGGTATAGAAGAAAAGTATTTCAACACAATAAAAGCCATAAACGAAAAACCCACTGTCAATATCATCCTGATAGGGCAAAACTGAAAGCTATTTCCAAGACAAGGATGCCCACTCTTACCACTCCTATTTAACATAGTATTGGAAGTAGTAGCCAGAGCAATCAGGCAAGAGAAAGAAATAAAGGGCATCCAGTCAGAAACGACAAAGTTAAACTGTCCTTGTTTGAAGATGACATGATCCTATACAGAGAAAAACCTAAAGACTCTACCAAAAAGCTCTTAGAGCTGATAAACAATTTCAGTAATGTTGCAGGATGCAAAATTAACAGACAAAAATCAACTGTGTTTTTATACTCCAATAATGACCTAGCAGAAAAAGAAATCAAGAAATCACCAAAAAAAAAAGAATACCTAGGAATAAATTTAACCAAGGAAGTGAAATATCTCTACAATGAGAACTAAAAATTATTGCTGAAAGAAATTAAAGAGGACACAAAAAGATGAAAAGACATTTCATGCTCTTGGATTGGCAGAATTAACTTTGTGAAAATGTCCATACTACCCAAAGCAATCTACAGATTCAATGCAATCCCCCTCAAAATGCCAATGATATTCTTCACAGAAACAGATAAAACAATCCTAACTTTTATATGGAACAACAAAAGACCCCAAATAGCTAAAGCATTCCTGAGCAAAAAAAAAAATAAAGCCAGACGCATAACACTATCTGACTTCAAATTATACTACAAAGCTATAGTAACCAAAAAGAATGGTATTGGCATAAAAACAGATACATGGACCAATGGAACAGAATAGAGAACCCAGCAATCAACCCACACACTTACAGCCAACTGATCTTTGACAAAGGCAACAAGAACATACACTGGGGAAAAAACAGCCTCTTCAATAAACAGTGCTGGGAAAACTGGACATCCATATGTAGCAGAATGAAACTAGACCCATACCTCTCACCATATACCAAAATCAACTCAAAATGGATTAAAGACTTAAATATAACACCTGAAACTATAAACCTCCTAAAAGAAAACACAGTGGAAACACTTCAGAAAGTAGGACTGGGCACAGACTTTATGAAGAAAACCCTAAAAGTACAGGCAACAAAAGAAAAAATAAACAAGTGGGATTATATCAAACTAAAAACCTTCTGCACAACAAAATAAACAATTAACAGAGCAAAAAGACAACCTACAGAATAGGAAAAAATATTTGCAAACTATGCATCTGACAAGGGATTGATATCTAGAATATACAAGGAACTCAAGCAACTTAACAGTTAAAAAAAAAAAAAAAGTAACCCAGTTAAAAACTGGGTAAACGGGCCGGCCCGTGGCTCACTCAGGTGAGTGTGGTTCTGATAACGCCAAGGCCACGGGTTCGGATCCCATATAGGGATGGCCGGTTAGCTCACTGGGTGAGCATGGTGCTGACAACACCAAGTCAAGGGTTAAGATCCCCTTACCGGTCATCTTTAAAAAAAAAAAAAAAAAAAAAAAAAAACTGGGTAAAGGAGCTAAACAGGCATTTCTCAAAGGAAGTTTTACAAATGGCTAACAGACATGAAAAAATGCTCAACATCACTAAGCATCAGGGAAATGAAAATCAAAATCACACTGAGATATTATCTCAGGCCAGTAAGACTGGCCATTATCAAAAAGACAGAGAATAACAAATACTGGTGAGAATGTGGAGAAAGGGGAACCCTCCTACACTGTTGGTGGGACTGTAAACTAGTGCAGCCATTATGGAAAACAGTATGGAAGTTCCTCAGACAACCACAGATAGAACTACCATATGATCCAGTAATCCCACTGCTGGGTGTATACCCAAAGGAATGGAAATCATGTCAAAGGAACACCTGCACGCCCATGTTCATTGCTCTATTTACAACAGCCAAGATATGGAACCAAGCTAAATGTCCACTGATGGACGACTAGATAAGGAAAACGCAGTATGTATACACAATGGAATACTACTCTGCCATAAAAAAGTCTGACATTAACACCAACATGGATGAACTTAGAGAAAATTATGTTAAGTGAAATAAGCCAGGCACAGAAAGAGAAATATTGCATGTTGTCACTTGTAAGCGGCTGCTAAAAAATAAACAAATAAATAAAAGAAAGATACAACAATTTGTTGAACTTTCAAAAGGAGAGAATGGAACTGAGGCTGCCAGAGGTGGGAAAGGAGGAGAGGGAGGGGCATTAGCAAGAAATTGGTAAAGAGCCACAAAATATGATTATATTGTGTAATGTTGAATATACTAATTATCCTGATTTGAGCATCATATATTGCACACAGGTATTGTTATTCAATACTGTATCCCACAGATATGTACGAACAATTATATTTCAATAAAAAATAAAATAAATTTTAAAAATTAAATAAAATAATTTAAAAAAGAAATTGTGTAAGTTCCTGAAATGGTTGATGTACCAATTAATGTATAACCTGACTTTAAGCAAAACATGAGCTGTTTTTGAGAGTAGCTGAGACGTAAAGTTTACTGCCTATTCTGCACATTTTTAACCTGTATGTTGTAACCTGTAGCCAATAATTGTAACATTTGTATTTTACCTACCAATGAAAACAGGAAAACTAGTATATGAGGAGTTCCCCTCCCATTTCCAAACATTCCTATAAAGTCTTTCCAGTCTGTAACAGACTCCAGAGCACTTCACAACTCTGTCAGCTTGTGTTTCCTGGGTCAATCCTCAAGCTTGGCTTTCAATAAACCTTTATAAAATTATTTCTGCCTCACCAGCCTTGATTTTGGTCCACACCAGGTTACCCAAACTTGTCCAACTGGATACAAACTGGGGGTTCCTACAACCCCTTCGGTTAGGATTGAAAATATGCTATAAGTCACAGAACTCAGGGAAACACTTAACTTATGTTAACCAGTTTATTATAAAGGATGTGATAAAGGACACCAATGAACAACCAGATGAAGAGGTACATAGGGTAAGGTCTGGAAAGGTCCCAAGCATTCTGTCCCCCTGGAGTTGGGGTGCGCCACCCTCCTGCCACATTGATGGGTTCACCAACCTGGAAGCTCTCCAAACCCCATAATTTAAGGATTTTTACAGCTTCACCACATAGGCATGATGGATTATTAACTCAATCCTCAGCCCCTCTCCCCTTCCTGGAGGTGGCAGGGGGTTGCAGAGCTGAAAGGTTAAATCTTCTAATCAGTCTTTGTGAGCAGCTCCCATCCTGAAGTTAACCAGGAGCCCATCAAGAATTGCCTCATAAGAACAAGACTCTCCTATCCTCAGCAAATTTGCAGGGTTTTTAGAAGCTCTGAACAAGGAAATTTCTTATTATATCACAATATCACATCATCTGAATATACTTTTATTACACTTTCATTACATATTAAAGTTTACAGACTGGTTTATACTGAAATGCATTTCAGGTAAGCTGCTTCCTAAGGACATGTGTGAAAGCATAACAATGAGATGGATAAACCACCTCCAAATCCAACTTCAAGGAAGTTAACCTATAGACTGAAATGCCATTGATGGAATTTAGACACTAGTGACCTTTAATTCCAAAGGGCCTGGGTATCCTTGACATTATCTTCTTGACCTTTTTCTTCCTATATCACGTGTATACCCATCTTAGTGGGATCTGCAGCATTGCCCACTAAACACAAAAACTAGATTATGAGCATTTTTTAGTTCCATTATGTGCCTAGTACAGAGGCTTATATGGCAGGTGGTTAAATATTCACTGAAAAGAAGTGAATTTTGAAAATGTATATGCAGTATCCAAAAAAGTTTCATTTTTATAAGAAACAAGAACAGGAAATGCAAAAGCTAAATAACTTATATACAAAAAAATTATATATAAGAAAATTATAGGAATAGCCTCTATACTGTTGGTCCCTTCAAAAGGTTGCAATGGCCTCAGGTTATAACATAACGGGTAAGTCCTCCCCCTCGGACCTCTGATAGCCTCCGGCAGTGTCGTAAAATATTCAGTAACATGTGAAACTTCTTGTCAACTTTCAAAGTTGTGAACTCCTTTATGTCAGCTTCCACTATAAAGTAATGACCTGAAAATAAAGATATTAGTGCTAACTTTTACAAGGCCAACTTTCAAGATGAATCTTTAGTTGTGAATATGAATGGCATTAATCATTTTTACTGTCATTAGCCGATAAAAGTAAGAACTGGTATTCTTGCTAAAATAATATTCTATCAACTAAAGTTGCATGATATTTACTGTTTCATTTCAGAATTGTAGCCCTGCTTATTAGCTCACTAGCTACCTGTTGGTATCTCTTGAACAATTCACTTTTCAAGAGGCAATAACGAGGGTACTTCAAAAAGTTCGTGTAAAAACAGAATTAAAATATAATAAATCATTCCATGAACTTTTTGAAGTATGCTACAGTGGTTAATAGATGAAACCCAGAGCAGCTCTATCACTTAACTAGATGACCTTGGGCAAGCAAGTTAAGCTTTCTTTGCCAAGTCTGCAAAATGGAGGTAATAACAGTAACTATGTTATAAGGATGTTGTGAGGACTGAAGCTCTTAGTACTCTATCTGGCACACAGTAAGTGTTATATAAACATGACTAACTGTTACCATTACTATTCTAATTCTCAAAACATTGGGTAGAGTTCCACAACAGCCTCTCAATCCATGTTTCTTGGCCTCAGCACTACAGACATTTGGGGCCAGATACTTTGTTTTGTGAGTGCTGTCCTGGGCATTGTCACTGCACCCCTGGCCTCTACACACAAGATTCTAGAAGCACCCCCATCACAGCTGTACCACCCAAAAATGTCTCCAGACATGGCAAAATGTCTGCTGGTTGGAAAATTACCCCTGGTTGGGAATTAACTCTCTAGACATAGAATTTTCTAGAATTAGCTTTGTTCCTCATGATTTAGTTATACTCCATTGACATATGCACACATGTACGCTGTCATTTTACCTTTGGTGTCCTTTGTTTCTTCATCAATAAATCTGTGATAGAGATTTCTGGCCAGAGAATTCATAGACTTTTTTGGTTGATGTAGGATCTTATATTTACTAATTATTGCCTTGTTGATTTCTTTAATGACATCATTAATTTGAGAATAGGTTAAGCGGGATTTCATGTACCTGCAAAAAAGGATATGGTTAACTATTTTTTAAAAATCATACAAAATTACTTTCTTTGAAAAACATAAGTACAGGGCTGGCCAGTTAGTCCAGTTTGTGAGAGTGTAGTTCTGATAACCTCAAAGTCCAGGGTTCGATCACTGTATCAGCCAGCCACCAAAAAAAAGAAAAAAGGAAAACATTAAGTACGATGATTTTGTACAGTAGCAAAGCTATAGTACCCTTTATAAAAACAATTTTATATCAGCTTCCAAATAAACCAGACACATCTCAACAGCTAAAAAAATAACTATAGATAGCAACATATCAGAGCTTATCTTCCTTAATTATGTTTGAATGGATTAATCCCTATTATTTACCTATGGAGAATTAATATTACAATTTAAAATAAGCTCTCAAAATCTCCCCCTCCCCCCTTTTTTTCTTTTTGCAGCTGGACGGTATGGGGAACGAACCCCAGACCTTGCTGTTATCAGCACCATGCTCTAACCACCTGAGCTAACTGGCCAGCCCTGCTCTCCAATTCTGATTCAAATGGACTGATTAACTGCAAGCCATGCTTATGTAAACATTTTTAAATGTTTGTGAGCAAAGGAACTAAAAATTTAAATATTAAGAAATTATACAACTCATAGTACTCTAGTGCTATGCAAAAACTATGATCTGTTCAGAGAAAGAAAGTTGAAAAAAAGGAGGAGGAGAGGGGAAGATGAAGGATGACAAAGAAGACCACAACAAAAAAGATGGCAATGACGATTGACAAGAAAAACTGATGGGGCTGGGATGCAATGAAATGAGAGAGTTTGAATTTGATCTGCCAGGGCAGAGAAGAGCCAGTGGGCAGCCATGTTCCTTTTTATTCCCCAGCTCAAACTCCCATAGAGCATTGTCTACTTCACTCTAAGTTCCACACTTTCAGTCTGGGTCTCCCTCTTGCCCATCTTCCCAGTAGCCATGGAGGAGGCTCTCCATTCTGGACACACCAAAAACAAAACTCAAGAATCTGCCTCAATTTTTCCCATCAACAAATTTTGAATTCATTATGTTAACCTCTGTCCTTCACTTCTATGCAAAGTGGCAGTTTCTAATAAAAACTTCCTTAATACACTCATAAAATACAGAAACTTATTTAAAAGAGAATGTTCATATTTTCAAAAAACATTTCAATTATACATCTCTTTTCTAGATTTATTTTTGCTGTCCTGTTTTTTCTAACCATGATTTCCAAACTCAACACCACAGCTCTCCACAATTCATAAATGCAGTTATGAATTCCTTCAAATCCTCTCAACTATCACCTTAATTTCCTCAATACCCATCCCCCATCTCTGCCAATAGCCCCTTAGATGAGGAATGAATACTCTACCAGGACCATTCTAATTTCTTTCCTATAGATCTCCTGGAAGCATTTTCTAAAAGCCCTGCAGCTCCACTGTTCTTCATAGCCATTTGCTATTCCCTTTAGCTGAGCAACAACAATAACAACAAAAACCAAAACTGAACAACATCAGATCATCAAACAATTTTCATGAAAATAAACCTGTCAATAAAGGAAATGGTTGAGTGACAAAAACCAAACAAAAAACAAACTAAAGAGAGATGTCAACCTTATCACTAGTCTCAGGATTATGAAACAGCCAGATATCTTTCAGGTGGCTAATTGGTAAGAATTTCTTTTTTTGTGGGGGGTGGGGGCTGGCTGGTTCAGGGATCCAAACCCTCGACCCTGACCTTGGTGTTACTATACCATGCTCTAATCAACTAAGCTCACCAGCCTCTAGAGGTAACAATTTTTAAACAGGAGGTAATGAGGCAAGGGTGAGATGAGATGGGTATTCTCATATACTGCTTAACAGGAACAGAATGGAGAGCTCTGACATGTAAAGAACTTGGAAGCCGTCACTCCCGTCTTCAGAACAAGAACAAACTGAAAAATCAATAACTATTCTTAGATCCAGCAGAGAATTGAGGTCATAGGGCAAAAGCACTGCCCCCAAAACTGGAGAGACAATCAAATACAGAGAATCACTGCTTCCTAGGAGCAGAAGCCACTGGAACTAGTAACTGTAGGAATATTTAAACAGTAACTGACAAATTGCTGAGGCTCAGTTTGGACTAGCTTGAGAGTTAAAAACCCCTGGGGACCCAGTTTAGGGGGTCCCACACACTTTCATGAGTTTTACCTCCTGGATTCCCCCCAGGTTTTCGTGGTGAAGATCTTGAGCTTCAGCAGGAGAGGAGGAGGGAAAAAGTAATCATTCTGAAGTAGGCCAGGGAAAAGTAACCAGTGTGAAATGCACCTAGAGCAGTTCTGTTCTCTAAAACAAAGATCTACACTCAAGGGAAACTACTTCACCAGAGCCTTATCTGACCTAGGATTAGGGTAATTAAACAGCTTGAGCCCTTTCCAGCTAAGAAACACATCAGAAGGTCACTGTCCAGAAACAAAGGCCCCCCAAAGCCTGAGATTTAATCATAAGATTACAGAATGCTTCTCCCCCAAACCTTACCACCAGTAGGACAGGGATTCAGGATAACAATGGACTAAAACTGAGCAAGCTGCAAGACACAGAATCTATTTAAAAAGGAGTTTCTAGGGAAACCCAAAAACAGGAGACAAAAGAAATGGAAATTAGAGGAAACTGAAACCTCTGAAATCTACAGCCACAGAAAGCATTAAACACAGCCCAGCTCCTAGATACCAACATAAAAGCTCACACCAAAAGCCTATTTACCTCAGGTCCTGTTGGCAGATACATGTTGTCCAATGCTATGGGTTCCCCAAAAGTTCATGTACTGGAAACTTGATCCCCACTGTAACAGTGTTAAGGGAGTGAGAAATCCAATTATGATATTTGAAAGGTAGAGCCTTTGAGAGGTGACTGGATTATGAGGACTGTGCCCTCATGAACGAATTATCGTGGATGTGGACTGGTGGCTTTATAAGGAGCACATAAGAGAGGTCTCTGGTTATTCTCTCACCGTGTGATACTCTGTGTTGCCACAGGACCCTATACAGAACTCCCACCCAGAAGAAGGCCCTCACTAAATGCACCCCCTGGAAAATAGACTTCCCAGCCTCCAAAACCGTAAAAATAAATTTCACTTCTTGAAGCTGGCCACTTAGCTCAGTTGGTTAGGGTGCTGCACCAAGATAAAAGGTTCAGATCCCCACACAGGCCAGCCACCAAAAAAATAAATAAATAAATAAATAAAAGAAAGAAATTTCATTCTTCATAAATTACTCAGTTTCAGGTACTGTTATAAACAAAAGAAATGGACTAAATACATCCACCTTTCAACAAAAAATTACAAGGAATAAGAAAAAACAGTCTGAAGAAACAAAACAAGCATCAGAAGCAGACTCAAAAATGACAGAGATTTTGAAAGTATCAAAAAAATTAATTCAGATTACAATGTTTAATATGCTAAGGGCTCTAATGGGAAAAGGATAAAATATAAGAACAGGTGGGCAAAGTAAGCAGAGAGATATAAACTCTAAA
This sequence comes from Galeopterus variegatus, assembly GCF_000696425.1. Lineage (NCBI taxonomy): Eukaryota > Metazoa > Chordata > Mammalia > Dermoptera > Cynocephalidae > Galeopterus > Galeopterus variegatus. The sequence goes on along the minus strand of NW_007730107.1, from coordinate 159,183 downwards.
AAAGAATCAGAAGGAAATGCTAGAAATCAAAAACTCTATAAGAGTAATTAAGAATACCTTTGATGCTTTGATGGGTTCAGTCAGCAGGCTAGACTAAAGAATCAGACTAAAGTAATCAAGAACTGTGAGACAAATTACAAAAGATTTATTTAACATATATATAATTGGAATACCAGAAGGAGAAGGAAAAAAGATATATGCAAAGAACTCCTACAACTCAACAATAAGAAAATAAACAACCTATTTAAAAAACAGGCTACGGGGGCCAGTCCATGGCTCACTCAAGAGAGTGTGGTGCTGATAACACCAAGGCCATGGGTTCGGATCCCATCTAGGGATGGCCGGTTGGCTTGGTGCTGACAACACCAAGTCAAGGGTTAAGATCCCTTTACTGGTCATCTTTATGGAAAAAAAAACAAAAAACAAACAAAAAAAAAACACAACAGGCTAAAGACCTGAACAGACACCTTACCAAAGAAGATATAAAGATGGACAATAAGTATATGAAAAGATGCTCAATGTCAAATGTCATTAGGGAACTTCATATTCAAACAATGACATACCACCACACACCTATTAGAATGGCCAAAATTCAGAACATCGACAACACCAAATGCTAACCAAGATGTGGAACAACAGAAACTCTCATTAATTGCTGGTGGGAATGCAAAATTGTAAAACTACTCTGGAAGACACTTTGGCAATTTCTTACAATACTAAACATACTCTTATCATATGATCCAGCAATTGCACTCCTGTGTATTTAACCAAATGAGTTCAAAACTTATGTCTACACAAAACCTGCACATGAATGTTTATAGCAGCTTTATTCATAATTGCCCAAACTGGAAGCAACCAACGTGTCCTTCAACAGCTGAATGAATAAACAAACTGTGGTGCAAACAATGGAATATTCATTGATGAAACGAAATGAACTACGAAAGCACAAAAAGACATGAGGAATATTAAATCCATATTGCTAAGTGAAAGAGACCAGTCAGAAAAGGCTATAGAATGTATGATTCCAACTTTATAACATTCTGGGGTTCAGTGGGGGCTATAAAGAGGTGGAATACAGGGCGCTTTCAGGACAGTGAAACTCTTCTGTATGATACTGTAATGATGGACACATGACATTAGGCATTTGTCAAAACCCATATAATGTACAACACAGAAGGAATCCTAATGTAAACTGTGGACTTTAGTTAATATAGTGTTTCAATATTGGTTTAGCCATTTTAATAAATGCACCACACTAATACCAGCTGTTAATAATAGAGGTAACTGTATGCAGGAGAGAAGGGCTATGAGAACACTCTACTATCTGCTCAATTTTTCTGTTAACTTAAAACTAACAGAGTTCTAACAAACAAGAGTCTATTAGCTAAAAAACAAAAAGCCAAAAATGAGAACAGGAAACTGGTCTGGACAACTCTCTGGAAAGTAAAATAATAATGTCCTTTGCTCCAGGGACTCTCCTTCTAGGATTCTATCCCAAGGAAATAAGGAATTGCTAAATAGACTTGTCTAAAAGAAATTTCACTGTACCATTTATTTATAACAATGAAATCTCCCAAATACTTAATAAGGGAATGCTTAAATAAGTTATAGGATAGCCACAGGATGAAATATCCTACATCTATGAAAACCCAAGTTTTCAATGATTGTTAATGATGGAAAAATGCTCATAATAAAAGAATAAGTCGATTGTATTTCTAGTATAATTACATTGTTATAATAACAACTAGAAATACCCCGTTATACATGTGCAATCAAATAAAATCTGAAAGGAAACGCCCTATCTTATCTGAATAGTAGAATTACAAATGAGTTTTATTTTCTGACAACAGTCACTTCCTAACAACATGCATTATATGTATGTATAATAAAAAAGTAACAAGAAATGTAATATAATTTAAAGCTTAGAAGTTGAGCAAAGCCCCAGAATTATGAGAGTTTAAAGACATTATTGCCATCTGTAAAAAGCAAAGGAGACCTCTCTCAGGGGAGGCATCTCGCCTTATACATTCCCATACTCCCCTGAGTAACACAGGGCCCATATATAGCACAGAATCAAACAGGTGTGTGCTACAAAGGACAAATGGAAACCAAACACACACACATACATTCTCCATTCTAATTCCCAAATCTACCCAACACACTCAATTTCCTTAAAATTACAGCAAAAGTGAGGCTACTTCTAAAATGTAAACTGGTAAATCTGTATCACAAAACTGTCCCGGAGAGGACCTCAGCAGTAAACTGATCCATCTCTATATCTTTCTATGAAAAGAGGTTTTACAACTAAACAAAAAACATGATTTTAAGAATCATCAAAAAAATCTACATTTTCACAGTACAATGTAAAACTATTTTAGAAAAGATCGATATTTGAACACAGCATATTACAATGAATATAATTAAGCTTTATGATTTATACAATCAAGTATGTTGATTATTAAGGAGATGAACATTAAAGTTTATCTTAAATACTTACGCAGGAACATCATTGAACTCATCACAAGTTATAAAAGGCATTTCTTTAATAATTCTTTGTTCTTTTGGGGGCTTCTTTGTGGGTACAGGTTCCTCAACTTTGACTGGTTCTTCAGGGTCAAGACCTGATCCCTTAAAACTGCAGAATAGAGATGTACATACATACAGGTAATTGTAAGAATTAAGCAGCATACTTGAAAGTTTTCCCAGCTGAAAATAATCAATATTAAACACATGATTCATCCTGTTATAACAGATTTTATAGCCAACATTTTTATTTCTATCCCTACCTGTTGTTCATGAAAATCTAAGTAGCAAAAGGAATGTTGAAAAATTAAGTCCCCAAATTTTCAGTAATATAGCTAGATTTACTTACATACCCCAAATGCAGTATAAGTAGTACATATGCTAGACATCTTCATCAGTTGTCCCACTGGCTCCTCAAAGTCAGTATGTGTAAAGTTGAACTTAACCCCTAAACAGCTTCTCTTCCTGACTTCCCTAGTTCTGAACCTGGAAACATCAGTTATCTTATACTTCTATTTATTCTAATTGACCTTGATGATCGCTAATGTCAGTCTCTGCCTATTGCAAACTCATTTTCGTTGCCAGCACTGAGCATGGGTCACCCTTGAATTCAGTCTGTCCAAATTTTAGAGTCAGTGAGAAGCCTACTAATATGAGAGGTCTCCTAAAAGTTCATGGAAAGATTTATATTATCTTTCAATTCCATTTTTCCAAGAAATCTCTGCAGTGTACTCATATAGCTTCTGCCCCACTAGCAAAAGGAGCCTAGAAACACGATGTAGCTTTTAGGTGGCTTAACAGCCAGGGAAGGAACCAACCTCTATTGCCAGCAGCAAGTCAAGCCACAGTGGCTGGACTACTCCAAGAAAGAAGACCCCAGATCCAGGATACAGTAGGTCTAACAGAGGAACAAGCAAAGGTAACACACAAAGATGGGAAGTTAGGGCCTTTGGGAGAAAGGCAAACGACAAACTAGAACTGTCAGTGAACAGACATACAGAGGTAGGATGATTTTTGAGGGGAAAAAGAGCTAATGCCTTTGGCTATCTTTAAGATGAGTAGTTCATTAAGCTTACTTTTACCCTAAGGCAGTGGTTTTCAAAGGTCAGGGGAGATTTTTGCCCCTAGAGGGCATGTGGCAATGTCTGGAGACATTTTTCATTGTCATAACTGGGTGGAGGTAGAGGGACGCTACTGGTATGTAGTGGACAGAGATCAAGAATTCTCTTAAACATCCTATTCTGACAACAAAGGATTATCTGGCCTAAAATGTCAATGGAGCTGAGGTTGACAAAATGCTCTAAAGGGAAGAAATGAGTGAGAAAGGAGAGCCCAGAGAGACTTGCTCTTGGGAAAGAGGGGTGACATTTTCCTCAGAGACAGCAGGACAAGAAAACTGGTGACAATTGGAGAAATAGTTTCTAGTATGAATTACAAAAAACTGGATAATCATTGATAAAACTGCAAGTATACAAAAGAACAAAAAGCTCTGAGATATTTATTTTCATAGGTTTATACATTCAGATAACAAGAATAATTATAAATACACTTACGAGCTCTGGGTTACTGTTACTTGAGGCAAATGGGAAGGAATGTTTTCTTTGAGATGTTCCACATCTTTATAATCTTCTTCAAGTGATTCACAGAGTTCCTAAAATTTAAAAAATGCTCACAAATAAGTCTCTGTCCTCCCTTTGTGTTTTAACACATTATAAAAAGCAGGAAGGACCGTGACCATAAGCACAGTGACTTTGAGTGTTGAGAATGCAGAATGAAGTGAAAAGCACTGGATGTAGCAATTTAAAAAAAAAAAAAAAAAGCCCTTTGGTTTCTAGAGCTGTTTCTAGATGGTGATACAATATTTTTCTCTACTGGATTTTTTTCAGATAACAATCATTATAATCACATTACAATTACAAGGCAAAGTTGAAGTTAAGTCTTCCCTAAATACTTTAACCTCGGGAGGCAACTAAGAAATATATGAATGATTTATGCTTTTCATTCTGGTAAATTGCTTTGTTGACTTAGCAAATGATCCCGAGTGTTACTAATATAACAGCACCAGAGTGACAATGCATGCTCAGATGGCCAGCACGTGATGCTGCTTGGAATGACCTCCATTGCTGACATCCATATATTCCAGCTTAATGAAAATATTTCCTTGATCATAACTGGATTTGTTTGGTTTTTTTGATCTTTATTTAACTTCATTAGAACATGTGGCTATGAACGCATTCAATTTTTTTTTTTAAAGGATGACCGGTAAGGGGATCCTAACCCTTGACTTGGTGTTGTCAGCTCCACGCTCTCCCAAGTGAGCCAACCGGCCATCCCTATATGGGATCCGAACCCTTGGCCTTGGTGCCACCAGCAGCACACTCTCCCAAGTGAGCCATGGGCCAGCCCGCTCTCATTCAAATTTTAATAAGGAAAATATTCTGTGCCTTTGTCTTCCGTCATCTGATTCCCAGTCATAATGTGAACAGAAATTCCAAATAACCATTAGATCCAAGTTGAACATTTTCTAGTCCTGCACCTAAGCCTGTGCGTTCTTGGGCAGCTGGGATTGAAATACCAATATTGGGTTTCCATTTTAAATTTATATGACATCTTCTTTTTGGAAGAGCTAAATGATGTTCATCATAGATACTAATTTCATTTTTATTAATATAGTTGGATAGACATAATCAAGCCCATTCCTGCAACTGAAAAATCTTTACAGACCTTAAAGATTATAGGGCTAAATGGGACTGTAGAGGCCACCTTGTGCAATCCCAATGAATCCTTCAATGGTTCTAACAACATGAAGTAAATATGGTACAGACTGAGAATTTTCCCATCAGGAAGCTCACAAGCACTTTTAATAGCTGAACTCAAGTAGAAGGCATATTTAGAACAAAAAGTGCATATGAATGAAGCTCAAGTTTTCCTTTACTTGAGAATCTTTATACTCGTATTACATTTTACAAAAATATAAAAACACAGAAATACAAGTGAGCTAAGAAACAGACCAGTATGATTCATTATTTTTCAAATGAGGATCCTGAGATCCCAAGAGGTAAAAATGGCTTTCTCAGGGTGGAAGGGGGTGCCAAGGTGAGAATCCACATCTCCTCACCCAAGGCAGGTATTCTTTACACACCAGTCTACCAGGATACCGTGTGTTTAAGTTAAAACTACCAAGAATTATTTAGAAAACCCTCGTTTTTAATAAAGCTCCATTCCACTGGCCATCAGCATGAAGGAAGTAGTAGCTGGGGAGCTCTGAACTCCTTTATAGTAGAAAAATAAAACACAAATGTCACTCTGTACCATTAATAATTTATAAAGCTAAGAACATTATAAACTTAAAGAATCCTTAAGAATTGCCTGGGGATTAAGAAATTTGCATTTATTGCCTTTTCTTCATTAGAAAAATATTACCTTGAGTGAACTGTTGGTTTGTTCTTGATACTGTATTTCTAATTCCAGTTTTTTTAGAAGTTCATTTATTACAATGATCTCATCGCCTATTTTATTTAAGGTACTCTTCAGGGTAGGTTCTTGGCCTGTTATAAACAAAGGTAAAATAAAAAACCAGGTGCACAGAAAAGCAATAACAAGTACCCATGTGAAGTAGACACTTGGAGCAGACACTGGGGGTGGATAAAGGACTATTGTTTCATCCCTTGTCTCTGTAGATAATCTTAAGACCTCATTTCTAAGTAGTATGGAAGAGAAGGAGGGGAGAGGCAAGTACAAAGTGTCCCCTGAGTCTTTTGTTTCTGCCAAATTCCTCCACTATGATAAAACACCTAGAAATGGTAGATAAAATAAACACCCTTCTACACGCATAGCAGAGCTTTCATGACAATAAGGTAAGTCTCCAAGGGACCCAACATGAAAGGAACCACAGACCAGGCAGTATGTGTGAGCTGATGCTGCAGCAGCCCTAATCTGGAGGAATGCTGGCAAGGAGGTTGTCCATTTTAGCAACTGAATATATTTAGTTGTTTTTTTTTACTTTCTTTTTTTTTGGTGGCTGGCCAGTATGGGGATCCAAACCCTTGACCCTGGTCGGTGTTATCAACACCACACTCTAAGTGAGCTAACCGGCCAGCCCCGTATATTTGATTTTAATGAGGATAAGATCCAAGGCTTTGGGGCTTCAAATCACAGGATGTTGGAAGCAGAATCTCAAATAAGTCCAGGAGCCCTCTTTATGGGATGGATCTTCAGTGAAAGCCCAAACCTGAAAAATACTAATCACTGGCCAGGCGTAAGTTTATTACGCTTTGGACTGGCCCTCAGGTGGGTGCTTGGGGAGCGGGTGGGGGTGAGGCTGAAGGGAGTTTTCTTTGGGAATTTGTAATGTAGGTTTGGGATTCATTTGAGTTTGAGAATCATATTCACACTAACCACACCATTCAAAACCCCTAAGTGGAGAAAGTAGTATAAAAGTATAGTGATAACCCTGGGAGTGCCTGGCAGAGAAACACAAGACATTTAAAGCAGCATGTTCTAATCTTCCCAGCCCCAAACCCTAGCACCTCTCTCTAGAGTTATACATTTGAGAAGGATGAGAAAACCAGAATCCCTTCTCCCCTAGAAATGAAAGAACTTTTTAAAAAAATTAAGGGCAGATCAAAAGCACAAAAGAAGAACTACCCTCATAATTAAATCTTTCGATCTATACTTCTAGCAACCACACAAGATACATCTAAGTAAAAACACACTTGGCCATATCTGTAGATTGTGGAGGCAGAAGACTGAAATGACTAGAAGTTCCAGGCCTGAAGGCAGAGACAACAGTGCCAACCTCATAAGTTTACTGCAAAGATAAATGAAAGAACATATAAGATGGGCTCAGTGCTGTGTCTGGAAACTAGTAAAGCACTCAGTAAATGCTAACTACTATTCATCGCCATAATGAGCAGTGTATTATTCTGCTAACAGAGCAATGCTAATTGCATTTGACATTCAGATCACAACTAAAACAAATTAATAAGTAAACCAGAGTACTGATGTCTCTGCTGAGATTAATTTCAAAGGGTTAGATAACTAGCTGGACAGTTATCTTTTCCCTGTACATTAGTATCTCAAATAACTTTCAGTCAACTAAATATTAGGGTCTTATTTACTGATGAGTAGTAATATGATCAATTGAGCAAATTTACTACTTTTGATAGTAATCTAGTAAGCTACAGAAGCCAAATTGGCAAACAAACTACAAGGCTATTTACTAAACAGGCCTTGGAACCAAACAGACAAATGATTCTCCCCACATACAAAATGATGATTGTCCAGTGTGTAGTAATCTAAAAGCCAGGTCTCATGCTTTGGTGGGGTTACTTGAATTCAAGGTTTGATAGTTTCACAGACCTCCAAGTTATATCTGTTTATCAAATAGTAATTATGCCCTCAGAAAGAGAATCTAAACAAGACTAATTATTAAAAATCTAAAAGTCCTTCTTAGATTTTTTTCAATAAAGTGGCAGAGAAGTAGAAAGAGTACTAAACTGGGAATCAAGACACACAAACTGTCCTCTAGCCAAGTATTCATGAGCTGGGGGACCTAGACAAGCCACTTGACTTCTAAGAGTCTCAGTTTCCTCATGTGTTAAATGAGGGGGCTTGCTAAAATGAACCCACTGTCCCTTCGGCTTTATCTTTCTACAGATTGTGTGAACCATAAGCTGTAAAATGGGTGAGGGTCCTTTATTAGAAGTTCTCCATAAAGGGCTGAGAATAACAAAGTCCCAAGGAGGACACGTATAATTCAAAAGGGCATATCCAACATTACAATTTCATATTTGAAAAAAATTTTTAAACTATCAATTCATAATATGAACTACAGTAAAAATTCAATACAATCTTCCTAACTGATGGAATTCTGTCTATCAATAAATCTTTAACTATCCAAGACAGAGCTGGGGGGCACATCATTTTTTAAAACAACATTGAGAATTGACAAGGATCATTTTTCTTTGAACTTTCATTACATTATCCTCTTTCAGCATGTAAAATATTCTCGAAGATAGTTACAAACTCCCAAGTGTATGGATGTTAAGAAAACTGATTTCATTTTCAGTTACAATAGCCGCCACCTCCACATTCTCAGGGGACACATTCCAAGACCCCCAGTGGATGCCACTGACAGTACCTAACCTGTATATACTATGTTTTTTTCTGATCTGATAACCAAGACTAAGTGACAAACAGGTTGGGTAGCCCAGAGTGGATCTACTGGTCAAAGAGATGATTCGCGTCCCCAGAGGGATGGCACTACTCATAAAGTCCTGCAATTTAAAACTTAAAGTTGCTTATTTCTGGCATTTTCCATTTAATATTTTTGGACTGCAGTTGACCGTGGGTAACTGGAACTGCCGAAAGTGAAAATGCAGGTAACAGTGAACTACTATAGTTGTTTCCCAGTAGTATATAGTGATAGGCTTCCTCTAAAGCAGGCTGTACGATGGGTTATGGACTACTTCTCCCTCTGTGGATCTTTTCCACTTCATTTTCTTCCTTGCCTTTTAGTATGTCCATTTAGCTCTAGAACCATGGATGCCACATAATCTTCAAATCTTACTATTGGCCTATGTGTCTCAGAAAAACATAAGTAAATAAACATAATGGATATCCAGTTTATCATTCAATGTACTTTACATTTTTAGAACCCTCTGCAATACTCAAAATACTAACACTGGAATGTTTTAAAAATCACTATAAGAAATCTAAAGTTACCTTTCTAAGATACATGCATTTAAGCAGACATAAGACGCCATTCAAAGTGGAACAAAAATCAAAATGCATTTTGCATATACAAAGTCAGTGGAATCTGTATTACTTACCACAGTTTCTTAATGACAGAGTTTTTTTAATATTGCCAATCTTTTCATTAATATGAAAGCATAATTGCTCCAGGTCTGAGAAGGCCATCTTTTAAACCTCTGAAGAAAAGGAATATATATAAAAACAATTATAAAAAAAAGAAAAGCCAAAGAAATTTCTGCTCACTTTCAAAATCCAGCAATAGTAAATGTCGAATAAATCACATCCTTGAAAGGGAAGTACAAAAACTCAAGAGCAATTTCTTTCAATAATACCAAATTCCGTTTCTAATCAAAGTACAGAACTGACTTGTCTTAGAGCCTTCTGCAGTCAATGGATCCCAAATCAGGGTACAGGGGATAAACCCGGGCCATTTCCCTAAGGGTTGAGGAGGACAAAAGCACTACTTATATGTAAAGACAACATTGGCATTTTCTTTAAAAACGTAAAATGCTCATGCATTTTAAAGAAACACTATAATTTCAAAGAAAAGGGCCCGGTAAGCATTTTTCCTCTGGGTGGGGGGTTGGGGTTTTACAGTTTGGGGTCGGTAAGGAGGCGGAAAGAGAAGAATTCGGTTACTATTCACTCCGAGAGTCCGTCCAAAACACCCATTCCAGCTAAACCAAGCGGAGGCATGTCCAGCCCCATCCGAGTTCCCCACCCGCCAAGCAATGCCTCCGGCTGCCTCCGAGGGCAGGGTCCCCAACACCAGACTCCAACCTCGCGCCGGTCCGGGATCATCGGGCCCACTCTCCGCTGGGTCACGAGCTGCAGACGCCCCGGTCTCTGCCGGAAGCCGGGGATCGCGAGACGCGACGCCGAGAGCAAAATTCAAACTGCCCGCCGGCCCGGGCACTGCGCAGGCGCACGTCGCGCTACCGGACGCTAGTTTCTCCACTACGTGATTGCGCGTCACCAGGGACCACAGCTGGGCGGGGTCGGGGGCGGGGCCGAGAGGGATGGGGCGGGGCGGGGGAAAGACTGCCAAGGCGGGTGACCCTCCTTCTCCCGGCGGCCACCGGGGGCCTCAGTCAGTCACCCCGTCCGGTCCGCTGCCCACCCAGGGATGAAGGCACCGGAGATAAAATGGCGAGCTAAAACAGGGGTTCTCGAAATTGGCTGCACGTGTAAAACAACTCAATGCCTAGGACTATCCTAAATCAGTGAAATCAGACACTGGGGAGATGGGGCCCCAAGCCTTGGGATTTCTTGGGTGGGGACGGGACGGCTGGCCGATATGGGGATCTGAACTTCTGACCTTGGTGTTTATAAGGCTGTGTTCTAACCAAATGAGCTAACTGACCAGCCCAATGCCAACACTCCAAATAATTCCAAAAACCAGCCACACGTTTCTGAGCTGAAAGAACAGGGACACTGTCCTCCTGGGGCTTATAGCGTCTGTAAGAGCAAATAAAAATTTAAAATAAAGCGAAAGTTGTTTAAGTTTCCCTGTTGAATAAAAGGGAAAAGCATCCCAGGGCTGGAGTGTTAACTCCAGTCATCAGGTACCAGATGCCTTCCATCTTTGGGCTCTGCTGTCCGTAGCAGCATGCATTCCGACCTTAAGGTTGCTGGTCTCTGTCATCAGATCTTTGTCCCAGGCAGCAGAAAAATAGGAAGAGGCAAGCGTAACAGGCTCACCTACTAGCTGAGCCAGCACCTTTAAAGCACTTTCCTGGAAGCCACACCCAGTGGCTTTTATCTGCTCGTCAGTGGTCACACCTGCAAGGGAGACTCAAAAATATCTTTTTAAGAAAATTTAATCTGGACAGTTACATTGCCTCCTCAAAACTATAGGGGTTCTATTTGTAAGGGAGAAGGAGAGCATAGATACTGGGTAGGTGAAGGAGTTCAGAACATGCCACCCCAAAATATGTCACTCTGGCATATTGATTATTTCGAATTAAAGATACCTAAAAAACAGCAGATGAAAGAAGAGCACCCTGACCTTCCTTTTTCTTCCTGAAAACAGGAGATGAACTGAAAGTCCCATGTGAAAGATGTCCTCACTACGTCAAGAAGAAAGAAACATTTTAACACCAGAGATGGGAAGCTGAGGCCAAGAGATATCCAGGCAGACAAACCTTGTTAAACTAAGCCTGTCTTCCTAGTCACTTCTCCACGATTAACAGCCCTAGCCCAAGCCCCTTGTCTGGTCACATTTTCACAATTTCCTACTCTTTGTCCAATTTAGTATTTAAGCATTCAGCTCTAACTGCTCCTTTGGGTCTTTATTTTTCTTGTGAGGGCTCTCATGTACATGTAAAAAAATTATTAAAATGTGTATGCTTTTCTCCTATTAATCTGTTTTATGTCAGCCCCAGCCAAAGACCCTAAGAGGGTGAAAGAAAATTTTATCTCCTCTACATAGGAAAACAGAAGCCTTGGCCATTTACACTTATTACTTTTAAAAATCTTTTATTAGAATTCTGGGAAGATGGTGCAGTAGGAAGCACCAGAATCTGTCTCCCCACCTAGACAACAACCTCACTGGCAGAAACTGTTTGATATAACTATTTTGGAACTCTGGAGTCTATTGAAGGCTCTGAACTTCCAGGAGAAGGCTTGGATGTTAAATTGTGGTTAATTTCCATCAATTTCACTCTTAACACAGTAGCAACTACCCATTCCCTACCTTCAACCCCATGGCAGGCAGCTGTGCATATGATTTTGGAGCAGCCTGCACACAACTTGCAGGAGCCAGAGGAGGCAAAAAGGAGCCTGTCATCCAAATATCTGGGATCTGGGCTCTGATCACTGATTGCAGCTTCTGATTACAGAGATGTAGACAAAAAGGACAACTGCCATCGTTGTTGTACCTCCCTGAATTGTTGCAAACCCCACCACCTCAGGCTAAAGTGACTTGCAGGGGGTTTAAAGAGCTAGCATCCATTTTCCATCCTTTGGGGAGACAGACATTAAAAACTAGAACATTCAAAAACTGCATATATGGGGGAAATCAGAAAGTGACCACACATGCCCAGGGAAAGATGCAGGCTCCAAAGACATGAGAAGACTTTAAGTTTACACCTCAGGCTGATTCTTGGCACAGAGACAGGCTACAACAATAGAAAACAAAAACAAAAATAATAGCAAAAAACAACCCTAGAATCAGAAGAATCTGATTTCCGGGGTTCCACATCATTAGATTCAAATGGCCAGTTTTCAGCAAACAATTACATTGTATACAAAAAAACAGGAAAGTATGATACACTCAAAGGAAAAAAATCAACAGAAACTGTCCTTGAAAAAGATCTGATTGGAGTTCTATTAGACAAAGACTTTAAAATACCTGTCTTAATTATGCTGAAGGAACTAAAGAAAGATGTGGAGAAAGTCAAGAAAATGATGTATGAACACAGTGGAAAATCAATAAAGACACAGAAAACCTGAAAAGAAACCAAAAAGAAATTCTAGAGCTGTGGGGAAAATAGAATAATTTAGTCAGGCTCCCTTGGCTCAGGTCTGGCTGGGGGATTGAGCAGCACATTCTTAATTCTTTGTAAATATTGTGTGTGGGTGGAGTTAGTGTGCATGTGTGCCGATGTATCTTTTTAGTTTTGTAGCTTTTGTGTGTTCTGCAGTTTGTGAAGCAGGCTGGCGGCAGAGAGCCCACGTCTAAAAATAGAGCATGTTTACTCTCCTGGCAGCAGCTCTATTTCAGTTTTTCTTTGGACTTTGCCAGTAGTAGTTGAGGTTCTGAGTTTCTCCTGTGGATTGCTAAGCTTATAGTGTTGTGTGTGCTGAATAAAGACTATTCCTTCTTCAACCAAGGCTCCAAGGACCTTTTTGCTGGTTACCCAGCTCATAGACCTGTGTGTGAAGGGTTTGTGAATGGGCTTGAGAGGTCTGTGAGCTCCAGACCCTAGCTCTAGCTCTACAGTAACTTAAAAGTACAATAACTAAAATAAAAAATTCATTTAGACAGATTCAAAAGGAGATCTGAGCAGGAAGAAGAAACAATCAGTGACCTTGAAGACAGAACAATGGAAATTATCAAGTCTGAGAAACGGGAAAAAAAAGATTGAAGAATCGTGAACAGAGCCTAAGGAACATGTGTGTAGTATACCATCAAGTAGACCAACTTACACACTGTGGGAAACCAAGAAGGAGAACATAGAGAAAAAGGGGCAAAGAGAATATCTGAAGAAATAACAGCTGAAAACTTTTCAAAATTGATGAAAGACATAAATATAAACACCCAAGAAGCTCAACAAACTCTAAGTTAAAAGCAATAAGAGACCCAAACAAAACTCCATTGTAATCAGACTTCCCAATGACAAAGACAAAGAGAGAATCCTGAAAGCAGCAAGAAGGAAGTAACTTATCACATACAAGCATTCTGAAATAAGAATATCAGCATATTTTTCATCAGAAATTTTGGAGGACAGAAGGCAGGGGACTGATATATTCAACATGCTAAAAGAAAAAAAGAAAAAAACCTAAAACCAAGAATCTTGTATCTGGCAAACCTGTTCTTCAAAAATGAAGGAAAAATTGAGACATTCCTGGATAAAGAAAAGTAGAGTTTGTTATCACTAGACCTGCCCTGTAAGAAATGCTCAAGGGAGTCCTGCAAGGTGAAATGAAAGGATAGTAACTCAAAGTCATATGAAGAAATAAAGTCTTATACAGGAAAATAGTGGGCAACTATAAAAGCTTGTATTGTTATAACAATGGTTCATAACTCCTTTTATTGTTTTCAATATGACTTAAGAGACTAATAAATTTTTTTATTTTTATTTTTTGGTGGCTGGCTGGTATGAGTAACTAACACATTTAAAAACAAACAATTATTAGCCTAAAGCCTAGTATTATCATAACTTGGATTTGCAACTCCACATTTTTTTTCCTACATAACTTAAGAAACTAATGCATTTAAAAGAATTATTAGCTTGTTTGGGGGCACGCAACATATAAGGATGTAATTTTGCTATATTAACAACCAAAAGGGGTGGGGACAGAGCTGTAAAGGAATGGTTTTTGTACTTTATTGAAGTTAAACTAGTAGAAATTCAAATTTGATTGTTATACTTTTAGGATGTTAAATGTAATCCCCATGGTGACCACAAAGAAAATAGCTGTAGAATATACACAAAAGGAAATGAGAAAGGAATTTAAACATTTCACTACAAAAAAATCAACTAAACACAAAAGAAGATAGTAATGCAGGAAATGAAGAACAAAAGAGCTATAACATATATAGAAAACAAATAACAAGATGACAGAAGTCTTTATCAGTAATTACTTTATATGTAAATTAAATTATCCAATGAAAAGACAGAGATTAGCAGAATAAACACATGATACAATTATATGGTGTCTACAAGAGACTCACTTTAGATTCAAAGACACAAATAGGTTGAAAGTGAAAGGATGGGAAAAGATATTCCATGCAAATAGTAATCAAAAGAGAGTAGGGGTAGCTATACTAACAGCAGCCAAAATAGACTTTAAATCAAAAAAGGTGATGAGACAAAGGAAAACATTATATATGATTAAAAAGTTTAATAATGCAAGAAGATATAATAATTGTAAACATTTATACACCTAATAACAGACCATCAAAATATACGAAACAAAAACTGACAGAATTGAAGGGAGTAAGAGACAGTTCTACAGTAATAGTTGAAGACTTCAATACCCCACTCTTAATAATGGATAAAACCAGACAGAAGGGGCTGGCCCGGTGGTGCACTGCTACAGTGCGCCGCTTGGGAGCGCGGTGGCACTCCCGCCGAGGTTTCGGATCCCACATACAGACCAGTTCCCGCTCACTGGCTGAGCGAGGTGTGGGAGCAACACCGAGGGTTGCAATCCCGTTGCCGGTCCCGGTCCGGTACAGGCGCGACACTGAGGGTTGCGATCCGTTGCCGGACACGAAAAAAGACAAAAAGGGGAAAAAAAACAAAACCAGACAGAAGAAAAGTAAGAAAATATAGAACTTAAACAATACAATAAAACAACTAGATCTAACAGACTCTACCCAACAACAGCATACACATTCTTCTCAAATGCACATGGAACATTTGTCAGGATAGATCATATGTTATGCCATGGATCATCTCAATAGATTTTATTTATTTATTTATTTATTATTGGTAGCTAATGTGTTTTTATTTATTTATTTCCTTTTATAATTTATTTTATTTATTAAATCAAAATTGATTATACATATTTTGGGGGTTCAACATTGAGATATGTTGATCAAATCAATATTACTAGCATATATATTGTTACAAATCATAATTTTTCTTTATGCCCCTTGTCCAATCTCTCCCCATCTCTCTTTACCTCCACCCTCTAATCACCCTAAATTTCTTCTCTCCCTCTGAAAGAATAATGGTTACTCTGTTGATTTCCTGTCCAAATGATCTCTCCAATGCTGAGAGGCATGATCAGTTCCCCCAATGTTGTCACAGAGCAGATGCCTCTTCCATCACTCTGGAATGGGCTCTGTGGAGAGAGACATCCTCCTCCTTTCTTTATCTCTGTTGGTGACTCTCCTTGGTCAATGTACTCCAGTGGCTGGAGGACCATCTGTGTGGTGATTGAGGCATCTAGCTGCCTTTGCAACAGCCATTGTTATCGTGGTGGTTGTGGTAGGCCACCCACATGGAGAAGTTTTTGGCATGCTCTTTGGTGCTGGAGGTGTGCCTGGTTGTGGAGAGTGTCTGATCCCCAGATCCATGCCCTGGGCGTGGGGATCCCATGGGCACCCGACAGGAGACACTCCCTAGCAATATGGCACCCTTCCGGGTTCTTCTCTGCTATAAGCGATCCCACCTGTCCGGAGCCATTAGAGCCCGGCTGCCTGCCTGTCTGGAGCCAAGAGCCTGCCCAGCTATTGCCTCGAGGCCTCAGAGCCTTGTTTGCTGTTATCTTCCATCCCTCCCCCTCCTGTGCACTATGGGTGTAGGTAACTTTGCAACTTGCCATAGATAACGGGAATTTTCCATTTACCAGAACAACCTGCCCCGTGGTTTTCTCAGTAAACCATCTGCTGCTCATTTCTTTATCTGCTGATTCCCTCCTGCTGTCTATATAAACTGTGACCTTCTGGCTAATAAATGAGACTTGATCAGAATACTGTCTGGTCTCCATTTCTCGCGTCTCTTGTCCTATCCAATTCCCACTCCCCCCTCCAGGGTCTGCGTTGAATATCCCACAGGTCGGGACACCCACTGGCGCCAAAAGATCCCGCCGGTGCCAGAATCCAACCTGTCACAAATCGGGACACACACACACACCCCTGTCCAATCCCGTCCAATCATCTACTGCCCAGTCCACTTCCTACCCAGTCCCTGAACACGGCTCTCTATAAATAGACGCGCAGTCTTTAAATAAACAGAACTTCTCTGGTGAACCGTCAGACCGGGTCTCGCTGCCTTTCTTTCACTGGGTCCCTGCGTGGGTCTCGAGGTGCTGGCATGGTGTGCCTGGTTTTGGGAGGGGGATCCAGTCCCCTTCTCCATGCCCCAGGTCCCCAGGCAGGCCTCAAGTCACTGGCATGGGGTGCATGGTTGTGGGAGGGGTGTCTGGGCAGGGTCCTGAGGCACTGTCATGGTGTGCCTGGTTGTGGAAAGGGGGTCTGGTCCCCGGCTGCTAACCCCGGGCACCTGGTCAGGCCCGAGGCATTGGTGGTGTGCCTGGATGTGAGAGTGGGGTCCAGTCCCCAGCACCAATCCTTGGGTTCCTGGGTGGGGCCCCAAGGTGCTGGCAGTGTGAGTGGTTGTGGATGGTAGTCCTGTCCCTGTGGCTCCATGCCTCATGTCCCCTGCTGGGCCCCAAGGCATTGGTGGTGTGCCTGGGCCAGAAGTAATTTTTTGTCCTTTGCTGACTTCTAACTTGGGGGACCTTTCTGTGGGAATCAGTACTTGAGCTGTGTGGTTGAGCTAAATTGCTGCTTTGCTGCTTTTTCCCTAGGGAAAGCTTTTTGTGTAGTTCAGGGTTTAATGGTTGACCTTATAGGTATTTCCAGCTCTCCAGATACTCAGAGCACCTGGGTTGTGTAGAAACTCTGATCTGGGCCTGAGTTTTTTCATCAAACTGCACCCCATGCAATTCTGCATTCCCAACCAGTCTCCTCTGAGTGGTCCAGCACTGATTTGGGGGCACATTGGCTGTCCTTGCTGTGTCCCAGTGTTTTCCTGGTGGGCCTGTCTCCCCCACTGCCCATGCTCCAAATACTTCCCATGGGACGGGCCCTGCAGTGCTCCCTTGCGATGACTCACTGGCCTCTGAATGGCTCCCCTTTTTCAGCTGTTCTGGCTCCTTGCTCCTGCATGGGTCCACAGGAACCCTATTAGTGGTCTTGCTGTCCTGGGGACTACCAAGGCCCTCTTCTCCCCTGCTGCCTCCAAATAACTCCATCTGAAAGGCACAGCTGTGGCTTCTGCCAGCTTCTGCTCCATGTATTCAGCAGTTCCAGCATTAAAGCAGTCACTGCCCAAAACACTCAGAGCAGTTTTTCTTTCTCTCATTGTGGTTTCTCCCACCTTCATGAACTCCATAGGTCTGTCTTCCTCTTACCCTGAGCTCCAGAAGCCCCAGCTTGTCTGATGTTACATTTTTATAGTTGTAAATTGGTTGATTTGTGGGAGAGAGTGACACTGGGGACCGTCTATTCCACCATCTTGACTGGAACTCTCCTCTAGTTCACATATTCTAAAGAATGGTTGCTGCATATGGAGGTATAAAATGCCCAACCCAACAATAACAATGTATGAACAACCCCTTTAACCCAGTCAGGCTGTGGGTGAGCTGACCTCAAGAGAGACTAAGTACTGACTGGAAATTGGAGCATTGGTTTCTACTTAAAGAAAAGGAACAAGACATATATTAATATAGCAGCTTTATGATACAAACTTTCTCTAGTTTTTTATAATCAGAGATGTGTTTTAGCACCTTTTACCACATGCTTAATTCACACAAAGAAAAAGAGTAAACATGCTGTATCATTCAAGGTCTTGGCAAGAAACAGATGGAAAACTCAAATTGGATCACTGGAGGAGAATTTAATAAAAAGCGCTACTTAAAATGTGTGGGCAGAGTTTATGAAATGTAACTAGTGATGATGCAATTCCCCAGGGCTTACAGCCTCAGGGAGCAGCTATTACCTCTAAGCACAAAGAGTAAACGCCATGTGAATGGAGGAGGGGCAGCTCCATGGAAGGGTCACCTGACAGGAACTGTGGCCTTTGGTATAGCTTCAGAGCACACCAGTTGGGAGGATACATACCCACCTCCATTCTCCTCCCACCTATAGGTCTTTTGCTGATAACCCCATTCCCACTGGCTGGATCCCAACCTGAAGCCAGAAGGCAAAGGAAACCCTTGAAGCATTCCATATAAGTCAGGGCGTTTAGGGCCCTCACCCCTCCCTCCACCACTTCCTAGCTGTCCAGAGGCTGGATAAAAACCACAGAGAGTGGATCTCGAGTGGCAGGTGGAAGAGAGCCAGCACTTACACTATGTCATTCACATACTGAATACTTTGTGAATTTGATAAGCTGTTTCTCAGAACAGGAATCAATACTATAAGTACTATAATAAGTTACATAACTATGTCTTTTATTTGATAGAGATTTCTCCCAAAGCATTTAAAACACTTTAAAGGATATTGTGATACTGATATTTACAAAGTGGGCAGTGTTCCAATTTTTGAGGTAGAGAAAAGTAAGACTCGCCAAATTTTTCAGAATCAATTAATTGTGGAAGCAGCTGCCAATCAAATCTCTAATAACACATCACAGAAATGCCAGAAAGGACCATTTCTATATCATTTATATCAATGTTTTCGTTTTGCTGAATATGTTCTAGACTCCAGGAACCAAGGTATTTTTCTTGCTTACCTCCTGAAAGTTCTTTTCCTTAATGACAGTTTAGCAATAAAAAGGAAAACACAGTTAGAATTTCATTTTATTAACTGCCACTATAATGTCCAAGCCTGTATAATGAGGTAAACTTCATGTTTTGGAAAATCCCTGTCTATGTGGATACAAGCAAGCATACTGAAGTACACATTCTGTATAACAATTATATTTATAAATCTTGTGTAAATCTTATATAAGGCCAAATTAATAACTCATGTATTTCAAAGATGCTTATGATAAACTGTAAGGTTTTAAATATTCACATCAAAGATTTATCATACATCATTAGAACCTCCAAATAAATTTCCCAGATAATCTAGTGAATGGTCAAATTACAACAGAAATCTCTCACGACATTACATATTGTTATAGCAGAGAGGACAAACCCAGACACAGTAGATTTACACTCCCAGAAGCAAAGACTCACACAAGCCTATCCATTTTGTTTAACACCTCTAAGTCTTCGTTCATGATGTTCTTCTGTCTACATCCCTCTTTATTTTCTATCTCAATAATTTCCACTCAGATTTTAAAATTGAGCTAATGAATCCCCTCCTATTGAAAGGCTTCCTTGATCCTTCTTCCTTGGTTAGTGTTTCCCTGAAATTTTTTTTCTGATTTAATTGGTGTAGGAGTGGGGTCCAGGATAAAAAAAAAAATTAACCCCTCTGATTTTAAAAAATTCTAAAATGTATTAGGGTTAAAAACCATTGAGGCAGAAGAAAGAGAAGATGTGAGGAAAGATGGTGATGGGGATTTGCAGGTACCTACCTGAGCGTCATGGGCTCCTACTGAAATGTGACATTACGTTAGGGGCATTAGGAGTTGAAGTGTACCCTGCCCCATTAATGTTTTGTAGTCCTAACCTCCAATACCTCAGAATGTGACCTTATTTGTAGATAGGGTCTCTACCGAGGTAACTAAGTGAAAATGAAGTCATTCGGTGAGACCTAATCCAATATGGTTATTGTCTTTATAAAAAAGAGAAAATTTGGACACAGTGTCCAAATTTCAAAAAGTCCAAAGTTCAAAGTCCTATCTATGAAATTCAAAACAAGTTATCTACTTCCAAGATACAATGGTGGGACAAACATAGGGTACATATTCCCATTCCAAAAGGGAGATATAGGCCAAAAGAAAGAGGTAACAGGTCCCAGACAAGTCTGAAACTCAGCAGGACATGCATTAATTTTAAAGCTGGGCATAGAGAGAAGATGATGTGAAGAGACACAGGGAGAAGATGGCCATCTATAAGCCCGGGGGAGAGGCCTGAAACAGATCCATTCTTCACAGCCCTCAGAAAAGCCCAATCCTACTGATGCCTTGGTTTCAGACTTCTAGCCTCCGGAACTGTGAGACAATAACTTTCTGTTGTTTAAGCCTCTCGTTTGGCATTTTTTGTGGCAAACCAATACAGGGGGTAACAGTAAAAAAATATCATTCCATCCCCTAGATTCAAATGTATTCCTGATTTGCCGCTATGACTAAGCCTGAGCCCTTCCTGGTGATGGATTGAACTTCTCTACGCATCAAGAATTTTTTTTTTTTTAAAAGACCATCAGCTATAAAGGAATAGTTTTGTGTTCAATACATCCTGTTTAAGAAATGTGTGAGAATATTCACTTAATCATTCTGTAATTCATTAAGTGTTAAGCTTTGAGTGGAGAAGCTATGTTCCTCGAAGATGTCAAAAGGATGAGATATTGCCACAAAACAGAATACCTTATCTGTGCTGGGTATCAATAAAGCGTCAACTAAATCAAAGTTTTCCTAGAAGACTTATGTTTGTTGTCTTCTTCAATCCTGATAAAACGGATTTTTCCTTTATTGTAATGCTGGCTGAAAGTCTCACTCATCACATGGCCACAAGATGGCAGGGCAATGCCATTCTTCTTGAGGACACCAGCAAAACAAAAAGCAAAGTCAGGGCTACGTAGACACAGACAGGAAGTCCACGTGCTCTAAAACTTTATCAAGCTCAACTTCACTTTTTTGAATACTCTCTTTTTTGGATTATAAAAGTAGCACACGTTTTTAACTGAAAATTTTAACAACACAGAAAAGAATAAAAATAAAACAAAAACTCATACCCATCAGAAACAATAGGTCCTGGTGCTGCTCCTGAAGACTGAGGACTGAAATTCAGGCTGTTGAGGCAAAATAATTTTATAAAGTTTATTGGGAGCCATATGTGAGGATCGACGTGGGAAATACCAGCCAGCATAGTTGAGAAGTGCTCTGGGAGTTTGTTACAAGCAACAAAGACTTTACAGGGAAGGTTACAGAGGCTCAGAGACCACCTTAGAGTGGAGTTATTCCGTTCTCATTGGTGGGCCAAATACAGACGTTACAATCATTGGTTATAAGTCACATCAGAAAGTTAAAAATGTGCAGTTTCAAGCAAAAATTCTTCATGCTTCAGCTATTTAAACTATTTATAACTTCGTTCACAGTTAGCAAATTACACACTAATCAGTTTGTTCTAGCCCTAGCCACATTCTATCCTTCTCTTAAGAACAAGAGAACACTGAGATCATGAGACTCAACCCAAGACGGAGACTGTTTGGGAAGCTGCTTCAATTCCTTCATCAAGATAAAATGGTAACGTGTGGACCATTCCCAGCATCCTCTGTCAACACTACCTACTCAGGATGCCGTCCCTCCCACCTCCTCATAACACTCCCCCAGCCGTTGTCATGCTCTCTTCCTCACTCCATCTAGTGTTGCTCCCCTGTGCCACCCTCGCGTTACCCATTCATTCTTCTTAACACCTGACACTGTTTCACATCCGTTTCTACTGTCTCCACTGTTAACATATGAGCACCATGTTGGCCAAGAGCTCATCCTGTCAACCGCAGAGAGCCCAGCCTTGAATGATGCCTGGAGCAGAACTGTCCCTCTGTGTTTCTCATGAACATTTGGGTGTTTTTCCTTGAGACATTACTATATGCAAAATAATATATTCTGCTTTCTCATTCATATTTTCATTTAAAAATTTTTCCAGGTTATTAAAACCAGTTGAAAATCACCCCTTTTCCTCTATTTTAAATGCAATCTAATTTTCTAAAAATTATTTATTTTTTATTTTTGACCACAAAACAAGTCTTAACAAAGTCTCATTTAAAAGACTAAGATCATAGAAAATATGTTCTCTGACCACAATAACAGAAAGAAATTTAGAAAATTCAAAAATGTGTGAAAATTATACAACACTCTCCTAAATAAACAATGGGTAAAAAAAAAAATCACAGAGAAATTAGTGAGTACGTTGAGATAAAAATCAAAGTGCAACATAGCAAAATTTATAGGATGTAGGGATCAGAGGAAAATTTATACTTGTAAACACCTATATTAAAATGCTATATTCTTTTCTAAGATATTAATTTCTTTGTAAATTTCCTCCTTCATATCCTGGATCTTTTGTCTTATTTCATTGTGTTGTCTAATTGAGTCTTCTCCTATCTCAGTGAGTTTCCTTAAGATTGTTGCTTGGAATTCTTTTTCGGTCATTTCAAGGGTTTTCTGCTCTATAGGGTCTGGTATTTGAGAATTACTGTGTTCTTTTGGTGGAGTCATATTTTCTTGTGTTTACATATTTCTAGCATCTCTATGTTGACATCTGGTCATCTGGTAGGGTAGTTGCTTTTTCTATGACTCTGGAGTGGGCTTTGAGGAGAGAGACATCCTCTTCTTTTTCCAGTCTCTGCTGGTGACTCTCCTTGTGTCAATGTAGTTGAGTGTCTGGTGGGCCACCTAC
Organism: Galeopterus variegatus; assembly: GCF_000696425.1. NCBI lineage: Eukaryota > Metazoa > Chordata > Mammalia > Dermoptera > Cynocephalidae > Galeopterus > Galeopterus variegatus. Next base: position 136,212 of record NW_007730107.1, on the reverse strand, counting down.
ATGGTAGCTGTGGCTATTGCTGTGGTGTCTGCCACTTTTGTGGCAGCTATGGCTGTGGTGGTGGCTGTGGTGGACCATCCATGTGGAAGTGGTATTTTCAGTGTGCTTTCAGGGATGCTGCCCTCGGCTCCTGCCTTAGGACGTCAGTTGTGCTCTGTTTCTTGCCTGCATACAAGAGGAGGGGGCTAGCTCTCAGCTCCTGCCTCAGGACCCCGGGCATGCTCTTGAAATCTAATTTTTAATTAGTTTTTTCTATTACAAATAACACTGCAACAAATGTCTGTGCTAAATGCTTTGACTAGAATTCTGATTATTTCAATAGGATAGCTTCTAGGACAATGAAGATAAATTTGCTTAAGGCTCTTGAGTTACTACAAAGTAACAACACAGAACATTATCTTCCTTCTTTAATGATGTGGATCACTCACCTCTGGCCAATAGAATAAAAGTCTTTAGTTTTTTCCTCACCAATGAGAGTTAAGGAATACAAATTACTATGAGTTTCATCCAAACCCAACCCTAATCCCACCTCCAAGCCAACCCTAATTCCAGTCCTCAATCCCCCATTTTTTTTTTTGTCTTTTTTCATGACCGGCAATGGATCGCAACCCTCAGTGTCGCGCCCGTACCGGACCGGGACCGGCAACGGGATCGCAACCCTCGGTGTTGCGCCCGTACCTCACTCAGCCAGTGAGCGGCCGGTCTGTATGTGGGATCCGAACCCTCGGCGGGAGCGCCACCGTGCTCCCAAGCGGCGCACTGTGGCAGTGCGCCACCAGGCCGGCCCTCAATCCCCCATTTTTAAATGTACAATGGCTATCTTCAGAAATTTGTTGGCACTGGGGGTGAAAGAATAAGCTCACCATTCATAGTGCTCACCATGAATACTAAATCTGTTTCAGGCATAGCAACAGGTACCAATCCATGTAAAACTGATATAGAAAACTGTCATTTTTTAATACAATATGTGTAAAACACATCTAGAGACTCACAGAGAAATGGTTAAAGAAACAAAACATATGCCACTTTGGTCTTCAGACATAGGAGGTTTCCTTATTTTTTTGAATTAAATTTTAAAATTCTATTTTTAAGTTAAAATACAGCAAAATTGACTTTTTATGTGATTACAGTTCTTTGATTTTAACACATGTGCAGATTTGTGGAAATACTATCACTTCAGGAACCAGAAGAGTTTCATTACCCAAAACAATTTGTTTGTGTTGTCTCTTCATCATCACACTCTAGAGCTAATGATGTTGAACGTGTTTTCATGAGCTTATTGTAAAATGTCTGTTCAAATCTATTGCCTATTTTAAAAATTGCGTTGTTTAGTTTAGACATAACAATTACAATTCCTTGAAGTTGATACGACAAGCAAACAAAAAGGACATTGTTGGAAGGGAGGGGGGAAGAGAGAGGGGGAAGGGAAAAAAATTGGGTTGTTTAGTTTTCTTTCTGTTGAGTTTTGAGCATTCTCTATATATTCTAAATAAATGTTTTTGTTGGATATTCTCCCAGACTTTAGCTTGTCTTTTTATTCTTTTAATATGTCATTCATGGGGCAAAAGTTTTGAATTTTGATAAAGTCCAATTTATCAATTTTTTCTTCAATGGGTTGTACTTTTGGTGTCCTATCTAAGAACTCTTTGCTTAACTCCAGGTTATGAAGATTTTTCTCCTGTGTTTTCATCTATAAGCTTTATAGATTCATGTTTTAAATTTATATGTATGATCCATTTTGAGTCAGTTTTTTTATAAGGTGTGAGGTTTGAGTACAAGTTCACTTTTTTGCAAGTGGATGTCCAATTGTTCCAGCATCATTTGTTGAAAAATACTATCCTTTTTCCATTGAATGGCCTTTGTATCTTTGCAAAAAATCAATTGGCCACATGTGAATAGATCTATTTCTGGACTATCTTTTCTGTTCCATCGATCTATTTCTATCCCTTCACTAATACCATATTGTCTCGATTACTATAGTTTTATGTTTTAAAATCAAGTCACATGAATCCACCAAATTTCTTCTTCCTCCTTTTGAAATTAGTTGGACTATTCTAGTTTCTCCGTTTTTATATAAATATTAAAATCAATTTGTGTATATATATATATACACAAAAGATTTTTTCTGATAGTTTGGAATGGTGTTGAATCTGTAGCTCAACTTGGGGATCACTAATATCTTAAATAAACTGAATCATCCAATCCATGTACATAATATATCACTCCATTTATTTAGATCTTGTTTGACTTCTCTCATTAGCATTTTGTAAATTTCAGCATATAGATACAGAACGCTTTGGGCCCCGTTGGTGAGCAGACCACCCCCATGGGCCACGTGATACCTGGGCAGAGGGAGGGTGCTGGCTTCTTGTTCCACCTGCGCATGAAGCACTGCAAGCGCGCTGCGCCTTTCCACCACGGACTTGCAGCCGAGCTGCATGGCTACATCAAGGGCATCGTGAAGGGGCCGTGCTGCACCCCTGACCAAGGTGCTCTTCCAGGATCTGTACTGGTTTAAGAAGTGGACCCAGCTGTTCATCGCCGCCGAGGGCACACACACAGGCCAGTTCGTGTACTGTGGCAAGAAGGCCCAGCTCAACATTGGCAATGTCCTCCCTGTAGGCACATGTCTGAGGGCACGATTTTGTGCTGCCTGGAGAAGTCTGGGGACCACAGCAAGCTGGTCCGGGCCTCCAGGAACTACAACACCGTCATCTCACAGAACCCAGAGACCAAGAAGACCCACACAAAGCTGCCTCCAGCTCCAGGGAGGTCATCTCTGACAACAGAGCTGTGGTCAGTGTGATGGCTGGAGGTGGCCGAATTGACAAACCCATCCTGAACGCTGGCCAAGCCTACCACCAGTGTAAGGCAAAGAGAAACTACTGGCCATGCGTGAAGGGTGTGGCCATGAGCCCCAAGGAGCATCCTTTTAGAGGAGGCAACCACCAGCACATCGGTAAACCCTCCACCATCTGCAGAGATGCCCCTGCTGGCTGCATAGTGGGTCTCATTGCTGCGGGCCAGACCGGTGAAGCAAGACTGTGCAGGAGAAAGAGAACTAGGGTTGCGGGGCTTAATAAAGTTTGTCCTTATGCTGCTAAGAAAAAAAAAACGTAGATATAGAACATATTTTGTAAAATTTATGTCTTTATATTTCTTTTTCTGTAGTTATTATAAATGATATTTGCTGTGGCTTAAATGTTCCCTCCAACATTCATGTTGAAACTTAATCCTCAATGTGGCAGTTTTGAGTGGGGGGACCTTTAAGAGGTGATTGTGTCATGAGAGTTCTGCCCTCATGAATGAATCCATTAAAGGTTAATGGATTAATGGGCTATCATGGAAGTGGAACTGGTGGCTTTGTAAGAAGAGGAAGAGAGACCTGAGCTACCACATGAGCGTGTACTTATCCTCTTGCCATGTGATGAACTGGGCTGCCTAGGGACTTCGAAGAGAGTCCCCACCAAGACGATGGACTCTACCAGATGTGCTTCCTCAACCGTGGACTTTCCAGCCTCCAAAACTGTAAGAAATAAACCTCTTTTCTTTACAAATTACCCACTTTCATGTATTCTAAGTGACACAAAACGAACTAAGACAGCATGATTTTAAAATTTTTGGCTCCAAGTTGATATGATGTCCATATAAACATACGATTAATTTTCTGTGTTGACCCTTTTTTCTGAGACATTATTAAACTACTTATACATTCTAGGAGTTTTTTGGTTTGTTTTTTTTAAGATTTCTTAAGATTTTCTACATAGAACATCATCTTATTTGAGAATAGGGGCAGTTTTATTTCTTTCTTTCCAATAGGTATGGCTTTTACTTCTTTTTCTGCCTTATTTCACTGGCTAGGCTATGAGCATAATGTTGAATAGAAGTCGTGAGAACAGATGTTGAACAACTGAAACCTGTTGCCTACCACCAGGAGCAGCAGCCCCAGGATGTCAACCCACTGCATGGTTTGCAGGTGTCATGGTTGCCAGAGACATGGTTCATACTGGCACTGGACGGAACAAGGCTTTATTCACATAAAGAAGAGACAGAACAAGATCAGCTTCAATAGTGAATATCAGTTCCCTATGGTCAGCAGGGCTAGACCCACAACCAACACAGAGAGCTGGTCTGTACATACCCCCCTTGTGATGCAGGTAAAGGACACCATTTCCCCCTGCAAGAAAAAGCCATAGCAGTGGGGTTGACCAGGTACCACATGATACATATACTTAGGCATAATGAAAAAGTACACATCAACCCTGGAACAGGGAAAGATATTCCCAAACAAAGAGATATTGCCAGCATAGTCTGTAAGGGCTCTCTTTGTAAAGAAGTGTTCCAGACCCAAGGTCATTCTTATGCACCCATGCATGGATTGAGAAGCTGTGCATGACTGCTTTTCACAACAGCAGACATCCTTAAATTGTTGGCACTCTTAAGGAGAAAGTATTCAGTCTTTCACTCTTAAGTGTGATGTTAGCTACAGATTTTTAAATAGATGAACCTCACCCAGTTAAAAAGTTGTCTTGTACCTTGCACTTTGCAACCTTGCTGAATTTGTTTAGTAGCTCAAGTATTTGCTTTTGTGGATTCTTTTGATTTTTCCATAGATAGGATCATGTCTTCTAATACTAGAAATAGTTAACTTCTTTTCCAATCTGGATGCCTTTTCTTTCTTTTTCTTGGCTAATTCTATGGCTAGAACTCCAGTAAAATGTTGAATAGCTGAAGTGAGAGAAACCATTCTTGTCATGTTCCTGATGTTAGGGGAAAAGCATCTAGTCTTTCACTATTGCGGGATTAGAATTTCAATTTATGAATTTTGGAGGACATAAACATTCAGTCCATAACAGGCATGAAGTATAATGGTGTATTATCCTTTTAACATGCCATTAGATTCAGCTTGCTAGCATTTTTGAGGATATTATCTATATTTATAAGCAATATTGGTATGTAGTTTTCTTTTCTGGTGATGTTTTTGTCTGCTTTTGTATTAGGACTGCTGGCCTCATAACATGAGTTAGAAAATGTTCCCTCTTTTCTACTTTTCAGAAGAATTTGAGAAGAATTTGTGTTAATTCTTCCTTAAAGTTTGGTAAAATTCACCAGTGAAACCATATGGTCCTGAGCTTTTCTTTGTTGGGAGATTTTTTTTTTAATTTTCAAGTTGGGAAATGTATTTTTTGTTGTGCTGGTAGTAAAATATGCACAACATAAAATTTACCATTTTCACCATTTTTAAGTACCATTCAGTGGCACTGAGTACATTAACATTGTTCTGCAACCATCACTACGATCCACCTCCAGAACTTTTTTATTTTCCTAAACTGAAACTCTGTATCCATTAAGCAATAACTCCCCTTTCCTCCTTCTCCCAAGCATCTGGGAAATTTTTGGTTACTCATTCAATCTCTTTAGTCGTTATAGGCCTCAGAAATTTTCTATTTCTTCTTGAGTCAGCTTTGGTAATTTTTGTATTTCTAGAAATTTGTTCATTTCACCTAGGCTATCTAATTCATTGGTATGCAATTGTTCATAAAATTCCATTACAAAACTATGTCACTGTAAGATTGCAGGTAAGGTCCTCACTTTTATTTCTGATTTTAGTTATTTGCATCTTCTCTCTCTCTCCTCCTCCTCCTCTTTCTGTTACTTTAGCTAAAAGTTTGTCAATTCTCTTGATCTTTTCTAAGAAACAACTCTTGTTTTTATTGATCTTCTCTATTATTTTTCCATTCTCTATTTCTTTTATTTCCAGTCTAATCTTCATGATGTCCTTCCTTCTGCTAGCTTTGGATTTAGTTTAGTAGATATTAATCCAACTATATTAATACTCACTTTAAATGTCAGTGGTCTAAATATACCAATTGAAAGACAGACACTGTTAGAGTGAATTAAAAAACCATATATGTTATCTGCAACAAGCCCACTTTAAATATAAGGACATAGGGCCGGCCCGGTGGCGCACTGGATAGTGCGCCGCTTGGGAAGCGCGGCGGCGCTCCCGCCCGAGGGTTCGGATCCCACATACAGACCGGTTCCCACTCACTGGCTGAGCGAGGCGCGGGAGCAACACCGAGGGTTGCAATCCCGTTGCCGGTCCCCGGTCCGGTACGGGGGCAACACTGAGGGTTGCGATCCGTTGCCGGACACGGAAAAAGACAAAAAAGACAAAAATAAATAAATAAATATAAGGACATAGATCGATTAAAAGTAAAGGTATGGAGAAAGATATACCATGCTAACCCTAATCAAAACAAAGCTGGGATAGATTTGAGAGGCAAAACAGATTTAAGAGGAAGGAAAATTATTAAGGGATAAAGAGGAACATTACATAATGATAAAAGGGTCAGTTCTCCAAGAAGACAGACAATCTTTAATGTGCATGCACCTAACAACAGAGAGTCATAATACATGAGGCAAAAACTGATAGAAAAACAAGGAGAAATAGAGGATTCCACTATTATAGTTGGAGACTTCAACACCCCTCCATCAGTAACTGACAGATCTAGCAGACAGAAAATCAGTAAGGACATAGTTGAGATGAATAGCACCAGAATCAACTGTTGCTAATTGATGTTTATAGAATACTTCATCCAACAACAGCATAATACACATTCCTCTCAAGCTCATACAGAACATTCACTGATGTATACTACATTCTAGGCCATAAAACACATCTCACAAATTTAATAGAATAGGAATTACACAAAGTATTCTGTCAGACCACAATAAAATTAAACTAGAATTCAATAACAGAAAGATAGCTTGAAAATTTCAAAATACTTAGAGATTAAACAACACACTCCCAAATAGCACAGGGGTCAATGAGAAAGTCTCAAGAGAAAGTAAAAATTATTTTGAACTGAAATATCTGTTCATATCATTTGCCCATTTTTTAAAACTTCAGTTGTCTTTATCTTATTGATTGATAGGAATTTTTTATGTATTTTGGTTACTTATCCTTTGTCTGTTAATTGTGGCACAAAAGATCTCTTTATTTGTTACTTGTCTTTTAACTTTCTTTAATGAGGTGCTGCAGAACAAATATTCTTTATTGTACTGTAGTGAAATTGATCGGACTCTTCCTGTATGGTTATATTTTTTATTGTGTTTAAAATATCTTCCCACCTATTGAGATGTCACAGATATATCTGTTGTTTTCAAAAAGCCAGTACTTTCTTTATAGTTTCCTCTTACTATCATAAATATATCCTTAACACCATTAAATCAATGCTGTGTTCAGGTTTGTATACAAAAATATTTTATAAATAAATAAATAAAAAGAAACATTTATCAAATGCATTGTTGCAGACAGTCTACTTAATATTGAGGGAAATTAATTTCTTCAAAGGAATTATAGTGTTCTAATGTTTGCATGAAGTCTGCTACTGTAGGGTCCATTCTTACACAATCAGACACAGCTGAAGAGAAGAGAGGCAGTTACCTCAGTGACTGCAGGAAACTTTTTTAAATGGACTTATATCAATGAGGCAGAGAATTTAGCTTCTGTTTTCTAGAAATTGCAACATAATGCAATTTTAATATAAGACTAGAACAGTAAAATGAATAAATTAAACCCCCTATAGGAACAAATACTTAACAGGGTGCAGGAAAAACTGCCTTAAATGAATGAGCAAATGTTGCTGGCGTATATTCTTCTAGAATAAGGACGTGCACCCAAGTGTGAAAGGGCAATGCGGCAGCAAAAGTTTATGTTTTTCTCCTGTTCTTTCTACTCTAATAATGCAGGGGGAAGGGAGAAGCCTTGGCATGATCAGCTGGCTCTATTCTTGCTTAGCTGCTTAGCATAGTATCTTTGCATGGTGTCCCTGCTTGAGGGCATATATGTGGCTTCCTCCCACCAATTTCTGAAAGCACTTGTAAGGTTGCAGTAACCTACACCCTACTGTACTAAGAACAGGTACTAATTACTCACTTATTGAGTGTCACTTATGGACTAGGTGTCCATATTCCCTGTCTCTAATCCTTGTACCAGTCTTGTAGTCCCATGTTACAGATGGAGAAAGTAAGGCTCAGAGAGATTCAATGACCAGACTAATGTTCCACATCTAGTAAATGGTAAAATGAGGATTTGAACCCTAGTTTCCCTGACTTGATGCTTGTGTTTGTCTGTGACATCATGGTGCTGCCTCCCAGCTGCACCCCCAGACATCCCGTCTTTTCACAGAGTTTTGAATGACTCTCACTTCGTCACTCTTAATTTGTATCTCAATTTGTCCATTCCAGATCTCTAATAATTCTCACTTCGAGAAAACCAATAGGTAAATAAATACACAGCTGCACCACAATTGTGCACCATCTGGGAAAAATGCTATGTTCTGGGAAATTTTAATGTAAGATTCTGAACACAGACACAATTTAATTGATGTAATGAACTTCAGGAACAAAAAGAGATTTATGCAAGCTTTGAAGCAGAAAAATAAAATGACATACACAACTGAAAAATCAGGCTGGCCAAAATTTTCTTCACAGAAAAATTTCCCCTTAACGTTTTACTCAAAAACCTTCAAACTTGCAGAAAAATGGAAAAAATAGTACTATATATAACTGTCACCAAGATTTACCAATTAGTAGTATTTTTCTCATTTGTTTATCTTCATCTAGATTTGGATTTATATTGTTTTGGTCTTTTTTTTTTTTTTTTTTTTTTCCTTTTTT
>NW_007730107.1:87923-127359 GCF_000696425.1 Galeopterus variegatus | reverse complement strand
TTTTGTTTTTTTTTTTTTTTTTTTTTTGTCCTTTTTGTGACCAGTAAGCACCGTCCATCCCTATATAGGATCCGAACCCGCTGCGGGAGTGCCACTGTGTTCCCAGCGCCGCACTCTCCTGAGTGCGCCACGGGGTCGGCCCTGGTCTTTTTGTATTTTCATTTTCTTTAGGATTTTTTTTTTTCTCAACAATTTGAAGTTAGGATGCAGACATCATGATACTTCACATATTTTGTTGACATTTTTCTACTTACGGGGAGTAGAATGTCCAACCCTAACAATGACTATGGACTGAATGATCTCAAATTCTGACAGCCTGTAATGGGAGCTGGATGCTAAACAGGCTCAGAGGTGATTGGAAATGAGAGCATTGGTTTCTTGTTTTAAAAAAATATATAGAAGATTAATCAATATAGGAGCCTTACAGTAGGAAAAAACCCCAGTTTTTATTAGTCACAGATTTTGTTGTAATACTTTGAAACATGGGTTAATTCATCCAAAAAACAAAAAGGGTAAATACTCTATGTTAGTTAGAATCCCAGCAAAAAATATGTAGACTGTATTTAGGGAAAGCCACAAGCAGTGGTAAGTTCCCTACAGTTTGCAACACCAGTAAGCCATTACTACATCTAAGCCTGAAGGGCAAAGTTTATGGGAACCTAGTAAGCACAGCTGTATGGACAGGCCACCTGACAGGGAGCTGCAGAATTTGCTAAAAGATGTGATTACCCACAAATAATTGGCAGGGAGAGATCTGGGAGGGTAAGCACCCTTCCTCATTCTCCTCTAAGTCTTAGATCTCCTGCTGGTCCTCCCCAATGACTGAGCCAACTGCAAGCCAGGAGTGAAGGGCTATTCATGAAGCAGTTCATAAAGATCAGCTCTCTGAAGCAGAGTATGGTGGAAAAGGGTAAACAGCACATTTATTGAACAAAAATGGAAGACAAAAATTGTTGGACAAAAATAGTCGCATATATTTTCTACCTAGTATTCCCATCTTGATAGACAATTTTTACAACACGGGAATAATCACACACACACACACACACACACACAAATTGTCATTGAGTACTATACATAGGTTATACAACTACATTGTCTATTTGTAATATACGGGTTTTTTCCAATATATTTAAATCACTTTTAAAGACATTAGTAAATTACTAGAGATATTAGTAAAAAGTGAAGAGTAGTCCAATATTGGGGCTTAGAAAAGTAAGGCTTATCAAAATTCCAGCATCATTTCATTGCAGACACTACTAATCAGGTCTATAATAAGAAGCTTCAGGAAAGCCAGGCAGGTCAATTTCTATGTAGTTTCTATAAATGTTTATCACTTGGCTGTACATGCACTCATCTCTTGGGGAGAAGGGAAGCTTATTCTCGTTTGCCTTCTCTTTTCCTTAAGGAAATTTCATTTACAATCGATGTAAATCTCAAATCATTGTTACATACTATTGGAATAGTCAACTCTGTATAATGAGGTTATTTTCATGTCCTGTTCAACTGTGCACACAACCCATAACTGTTGGTATAGACAATAATATGATGAAGAAATCCTGTAAGGCTGGTGTATTTATAAACCTCTTTTTATTGCACAATCTATACAATCTATTTTTGTATAAGGCTAAATTTATAATTCATGTATTTCCAAGATTATCTTAATTAACTGCAAAATTTTAGATCTCTACACAAATTAATGGCTCCCACTTTGCTCCCAAGCCCTCAATTTTCTTATTAGCTACTACCAAGCTACCTAAATAATATGAACATTTGTCATATCAACAATCGCTCAAACTGCACTATCTAACTGTTATAGTAGAATGTATTCAGGCATGATGGGATTTCTTTCTCAGGTGCTTATGGGTTTAAGGAAAGGGTTGTTTCTTCTTTCTTGCAAATAAAAATAATTTCCAGTGAAATTGTTTATGCTTACATCTTTCCTGCCAATTCTGATTATTTTTCAGGATAGTCTCAGGAGCAAAAACACTGGCTGAAAGAGAATGAATATCTTCAAGTCTCCCAATAATTCTTTTCTTTTCACTTTAATGTTAGCGTGTTTCATTTATTTTGTGCCAGCAGAATAACAGTTTTTCATTTTTCTTCACCTGGAAGAGTTAAGGAATCCATATTACCAGGAATTCTCACATGCTTCAAATTTAGTTTTATCTTCAAGTCTCCCAATAATTCTTTTCTTTTCACTTTAATGTTAGCGTGTTTCATTTATTTTGTGCCAGCAGAATAACAGTTTTTCATTTTTCTTCACCTGGAAGAGTTAAGGAATCCATATTACCAGGAATTCTCACATGCTTCAAATTTAGTTTTAAAATGTATCATGATTATTATTTGAAATTAGTTCACTGCAGTTGAAAAGATAATGAGTTCATCATTCATAACTCTCCCTGTAAAGACCAAATCTTTGTTACAGGTACAGACATAACAGTTGAACACTTCATATGAAAAACTAAGTTCCTGGGGCCGGCCCGGTGGCGCACTGGATAAGTGCGCTGCTTGGGAAGCGCGGCGGCGCTCCCGCCCGGGGGTTCGGATCCCACATACAGACCGGTTCCCGCTCACTGGCTGAGCGAGGCGTGGGAGCAGCGCCGAGGGTTGCGATCCCGTTGCCGGTCCCCGGTCTGGTACGGGGGCAACACTGAGGGTTGCGATCCATTGCCGGACACGGAAAAAGATAAAAGACAAAAAAAAAAAGAAAAACTAAGTTCCTGAATCCTATCATTCGACATCTGAGGATTGAGGAGACATCTCCGAGAAATTTGGGAGTTAAACAAATCATATGTCAACTTCGGTGTTAGCAATAAGAGGAAAACAGATTCTTTTATAAATATCTTCTCATCAGTTTTGAATTTTAATACATATTTCCTTTAAAAAAAAAAAACTTAAGATGGGTTAAGAAATGAAAAAAATACAACTTAAAAATTTGGTCATCAAATTTGAGTTTTTGTGGTGCAGTAATGCGCACGGATCCATGTTTAACAAGTCATCTTAAAAATATTGCTGTGAGGATTAAATGAGATAATATGTGCAGAGAGTTAAGAACAGTGCTTTGCACTGATCTAGGGTCTATAATAGCAAATGGTTTTTATTGAAATGGTCACACCAAATCAGTTTAAATTCCAATTCCAATGTTTATGAGCTAAATTAATTAAGCAAGTTACTTATCTTTTCAGTGACTAAGCTTCCTCATCCTTATATTGGAAAATAACAGAAGCTGTCTCAAAGGTTGTTTTGAGGATACATTTAAAAGTTCAGAATTGGGGCCGGCCCGTGGCTCACTCGGGAGAGTGTGGTGCTAATAACACCAAGGCCCCGGGTTCGGATCCCATGTAGGGATGGCCGGTTCGCTCACTGGCTGAGCGTGGTGCTGACAACACCAAGTCAAGGGTTAAGATCCCCTTACCGGTCATCTTTTAAAAAATAAATTAATTAATTAATTTAATTAAATTAAATAAAAATAAAAGTTCAGAATTGGAAGCATTTAATAATGATTAAGCTGTTACAGTTTAATATTATTAATTGCAATCCTTCCAATGTAAAAATTACAGATGAAACAAAGAAGTAAAATTATAGCAGGATTGAATCCCTGTAAGGGCCATTACCTGTGCAAAGAATATTATTTTGTGACGTAGGCCTATGACCAAATGTGGGGACAGGTTTCAGGGGCCAAAAGATTCCCCAGGAAAAGGCTGCTCCGGGTGGCCTCAGGTCGCCGACCCCTGTTTCTGGCTGGGCCTCAGCCTCCAGCTTGCCCCCGTCAGAGGTTTTCTCAGCCTCGTGCTCCAGGTTGTGTCAAGGTCCTGTGACCACTCGGGGGCGCTCCTTGTCCCGCCTGTCCTCGCACCTGAGCCCGGTCGGCCTGGCTCTGCCATCTGCCTCTCCTGACTTAGAGGCAATAGGGCCGCGGACTCCTCAGAAGGCCACCCGGACTGTGGGCAGCGTCTGCGGGCACTTCCTGGGACAGCCCGGGTCTCCTGTCGCTGAGCTGAGGCCCCTCTTGCTCGCGGCGCGCTGGGCGCCCGGGACGCGGGGTTTCCCCGTGGAAACTCATCCTCCCGTAGGCGGGCGCCAGGGTTGGAGCCACTCCATGGGGACCCGGCTTCTGCAGGGCTCCTTAGCGGGACGCCGAGTTCTTGGAGTCCTTATGCCCTGGTAGAGGTTCCAGGGGGATTCTGAGGAGGTGGGCGGGGGACGAGGGTCGAGGCTGCTGCGGGACATAAGGGGGACCACAGCGGCGTCGCTCCGAGATTGTAAACCCTCACAATGAAGAGCACCGTAACAATAAGGTTCCCAGGTGCTATGAAATCCCAGGCTGCTCCCTTTTAAGGAAGATGCCATCTGCCTAGAGCTTTACAGTTGGTTATTACAGTGTATAAACTGCGGGTGGTAGATTGTAATTAGACCCTGGACTTCTTTTTCGTGTGAGCAAGGCTCTCCCCTGCCTCTCTGGCTGAAGTCGAGAGGAGGCTCGGCTCTTCCTCGCTAGGATAAGTCGCGAGTTCCCGCGTCCCTGGTGCCCATGGTGATGGTGCCCACCGCTGCAGTGCAGTGGCCAGGCACCCAAGGCACCTTCACTCTAGGCTTCCTGGGATATCCATGGCCACCAGAGTCCTGTCTGTACGCTAGGATGCAGGATTTCGTAAATGCCCAAGCAATCGCTGGGGCTAAAAAATTCGATATAGGAAGTGAACAGGTCATAACACTTTGTTCTGAGTTTCTGTTGCTGCAGGAGGGGACAGGAAGTCATGAGCCATGAAATACTAGACTGTCCTCAAATACACCGGCTGAAACTGAAATATTGTCCCAGAGATGAACGTGCCTCATTGTAATGCTAACACCTCTGCCCAAGGAGGAGCTGGGACTTCCACGACCTACCTGTCCCTGTTTATGTCATGGGTCAACTGTGAGGAAAATGGAGTCAGTTTAGTCAGACCCTCTCGCCTCCGATCTGGCTGCTTATGATTCAGCACATCTGTTGTAAACAAGTTACATATGAGTAGTGTTAGTGCACATGCGCGCCTGTGTACCCCTTGGCTGGTTGCCACACATGTGTACTTTCTGTAAGGAAGACAGTGGCTCCGAACCACTGGTGGCAGAGCTCACATCTGGAATAAAGCATGTCAATTCCATTATCTGCTGCCAGAATCTTTTTTCAACTACCTGACTCATGCGACCTGCACAGGATGGGGTAGGGGGGTCTGTGATCCAACCCAACAGTCAACTACCTCTGGGAAGTATCAATTCACCACCTATGGACTGTACCTGTATTAGCCAAGAGCACAAGGTTTAGCTCATGTGACAACTCCCTGAAGTCCCACTGCTGCCCTCCCAGGGCCAAATACAAATTTGTCTTCAGAACAGTCTGTCTTCCCCAGTGTTCTCCTTACTTGCAAGTAATAAAGCCTGTTCTTCCTACCCTGGTCTTGGTGGTTTTGTGCTTTCTATAGTCCAGGTCTCGTAACATGTGCCAGAGGTGGGTCCCTCTGGCCTTGCAGGTCGCTTTGATTGTGGGATCCCCCCCTTTAGGGGGACAAAGAAATGTACAGACAGCTCCTGGGCAGCAGACAGCAGGTAGTAAAGCGAGCACTCTCTATGTGGTCATTGTGATAACCACGGGTAGGCAGTACCCTAAGTGTGTCCAGTACCCTAAGTGGCCCAGTATAGATCAGCTGAACTCACAGTTAGAACTTCCCTTGAGAGAGAAATATGACCTGATGTGTGTGCTGAGATTTGAAAGATGAGAAAATATAAAAAGTCTGATCCCTGCCTCCCACCCACCCACATGCCTTAAATCTTCATGCCTCACTGTAATTTCTATATTTACAGGGATCTATATTTAGATCCATACAGGATTTAAAGGATCATTAGTTGGTCATCTTGAAGGTCCTTCAGTCTAAGACACACCTGGAAGAGTATTGCTTTGAAACCAAGAGCAGGTGTCACTGAAGGGCTCTCTGCTGGGTGGCAGTAGATCTGGATTCTGACCTGGCCATTATGCAGCTGTGTGGTCTCTGGCTCTACCTGCACCTCATAGAGCATCCTTTGAGGAAGGGAATTTTCTCAAGCCTTTTTCTGAGCTTGGTTGAGGATGTTGACCACTTCAACTATAAAGAGTAGGTGCCAATAAGGACTGGAAGGAGGACAAGGGAATGGTGGCTCTACAGAATGTTGACAGGTCCTGCACAGAGCCCCAGACACAGGCAACAGAAACTACTGGCCTAAGCACCTGGATTCCTTTGTTCCTACAAACCAGTTCCAACAGACCAGAAACTCTCCAGCTATACTTGGGTGCTTACAGAGATACTGATAGAGCCCCTGCTGGGTGCACAGCAGTGTGGGAGACACAGTGATGAATACAATGAGCTCTGTAAGGCTTACCCTTAAGAAGACACAGGATCCCTGCATTCAGGGAGCTTATTATCTAACTGTGGAAACAATATATGTTAACACAGAAGGTGCTATGCTGTCTGTAGTGGTGGTTTTTAGAAGAGAGAAAAGAGATAAAAGATAAAGGGAAATGGATGGAAGACATGGAATAGGAGGAAATGGTTTTGTGATGCTCCATTTTGCACAGAGCAAACCTCATTCAACATTCAGACCTGCTCCCTCTTCTCTAGGTCCAAGGACCTTAAAAAACATGGAGCTAGAAAGCAGTAGACTGGAGGCTTCTGCAGACTGTAGGGTTCAAGGTGATATTTGCAGACCAGCTTAATGAGAGATAATGTTGGGAAAACTCAAAATTAAAAATTTGCCTTGCCTTTGTAATGCCTCTGTAACCAAGTTTGCTTATCTAAAAAGCCACATGAATTCAGCCTAGCTGTTAGTCAACCACATGCATTCCTCACTTCTGTAACCATGCTTGCTTATCTGCTTAGACCACATGAGCTCTGAGAAGCCAAAACTTGCAGCTGCCTGTTTTAGATGTGTTTTGAGAGACTGAAACCTAAAACCTGGAAGAGTCTGCCTTAAAAAGCCCTGTAAAATCTGAGCTTTGGGTCCAGATTTTGTAGCATTAGCTCATCTGGGCCCACTGGCGTAATAAAATTCCTGACTCCCCAATCCTCCAAGTGTCAGTTGCTGCCTTGCTGAATCCATTTCCGTAACATTTTCTGGTGTGTTGGCCAGGAAGCAATTCAGAGTGGCCCCTTGAGCCACTGGCCAGCGGTGGTGTTGCCCAGCAGATCAGTGATGCTGCAGAGAACTGAGAAGGCGCCTCCCAGCCAGTTTGCAGGGACCTCAGAAAATGGGACCTTGCCAATCCTATGGTGCGCCTGTCCAACCTGACTCCATGGAGGGAAGGACCAGCCAGACCCCCATGGCCTCAGGTCAGGTAGGCCCCCCAATCCTTCAGTTCAGTTCAGGCCCACCTCCAGATAGAAAGGGAGCTTGATCACCTCCAGAAAGGGTCCCGTTGAGGGCCCGTCTGGGTTTAGGATGTCCAACTGGGTAAAAGACCTCATACTGAGGTCCATCTGTGCGGGACCTTGTAGTAAGGTCCATTTGGTTGGAATTTGTTCTGAGATCCTTCTGTTTACATATGTCTTTCTGGGTAGATTAGTTCAGAATTGGGGAGGGAAAGGTACCTTAACTTCTGTGTGAGTGTGTGAGTGAATGTGTGGTATTTGTGGCACCAAGACTTCCAAATCATGGTGCACAAGTGGATCCTAACCTGTGGTCCCACAGTCATGTTGTATGGCATAATGGTGATTCCAGTCCAGAAACAGACTGAGACCAGACCCAGGGTTTACATGGGTACACCTTAGCCAAGACGGACCTAAAGTCTCTCCAAGAACACAGCCAGGCACATGCCTGTGTGGTCTTCCCTCTCTTCCAGGAAGGGGGGGGCTCCCTACCCTTTGTCTGTTTTGCGTCTCTGATGCAAGGAGGGACCTGGGAGGGGTTACACACATAGAAGAAAGCCCTTGTCTATGTCTGGGCACCCCTGGTGTCCCAAAAGAGAGGTAGGAGTTACTTTTCGGACCTAGGTGATGTTTATTTGACTCCTGAGGAGTGACACATCCTCTCACATTGCTTGCTCTGAAAGACCCATTGCCCATTCTGCCATCAAGTTCCCTTCCCTATGCACGAGTTCCACACATCCCCAGGGATGAAGCCTCCACTCAACCACCAAGTAGAGAACTCAGATTGGAGCCATATCCTAGTACACCTTTTCTGTCACTGCCCGACTTTTTCCCATCACCTATATTCCCCTAAGAGCAAGGAGGCCCTAGTCTATGGGCCATTGATCTCTGTGCACACCCTTCAAATCCACCTGGCCTGCCAAGGTGATAAAGGACTCAGGCTGCCATTTCCTTTACAGCAGGAAACCTTGCCATTCAGCACATCAAATAGGAACTGTCCCCTGCTTGCAGTCCCTAGCTGCCTGCAAACTTCGCACACCAGTATATGAGAAAGCAGTTTGGGAACTCTGTACCTTCATTAAGTGGCAGCACTAACACTATCTGAGATATAAACACCTGAGACAGGAACGGGAGGCTAGAATTAAATATGGGGACAAACAATTCAAAACCTACCATCCTTGGATATATGTGAAAGAACTTTCAAAGGGGTTACTCTGGGGAATACAGAATCAAAATGACCCCCACGAAACTCTGGACCCTGTGTGAATTAGAATGGTCTGCCGTTGGTGTTGGGTGCCCTCCAGAAGGGACACTAGACCTCCCAAAGGTTCAAGCAGTTGATGAGGTCATTGAAGGGGAGCCAGGGCACCTGGACCAGTTTCCATACATAGACTTCTGGTTGACTATAGCTATGACTCTGCCACCCTGGGTCCAGTTCTCTCTTCATAAGGGAAAGAGTAAGGTCCTTGCTGTATGGCAGTGTGGAAGTCAGAGCACAATCAGAAAGAAGTAAAAAGGCCTATATATCAAGGAGAACCAGATGAAGAACTTTTTTTTTTTTTAATTTAATTTTATTTTATTTTAAAGATGACCAGTAAGGGGATCTTAACCCTTGACTTGGTGTTGTCAGCACCATGCTCAGCCAGTGAGCAAACCGGCCATTCCTATATGGGATCCGAACCCGGGGCCTTGGTGTTATCAGCACCGCACTCTCCCAAGTGAGCCACGGGCTGGCCCAGATGAAGAACTTTTGCCTCCACCATATCCCACCCCTTCGGGGATGCCTGGCCCAAGACATCCCTTGCCACATAGCCACCCAGCTTCCGTTCCATCAGCATGATCACCAGAGTGTCTAGAAAGTCCAGGGAGTCCTGAAGTGGTGGAGAGATGACTCTGTTCTGCCCAACAGGTTTCAGCCCTCCAGATGCCCTTGCAAGAGACCTGAGGTTCACAGCAGATCAATCCAGATGGCGGAGTACAGCCAGGGCACTCCTCTTCTACTACCAACCCTTCACAACCCAGATCTTTTAAATTGGAAACACCATACTCTGTCATATTAGGAAAACCCCAGGCTCTCATTGGCCTCCTGGAGTCGATTTTCCTCATCCATCAGCTGACTTGGGAGGACTCCTCAGTTGCTCCTCACTCTCATCAACTCTGAGGAGTGATGGTGCATCCTGGCTGGAGCTAGGCAATAGTTGCAAAAGCAGGCAGCCACAGCCACCATGGATCCCAAGGTCTGGGCGAGAGATGCTGCTCCAGATGCTGCATCAAACTGGGACTTCAATGAAGAAGGGAGGAATCAGCTCCACAGATATAGAGAGGCCCTCCTTCAAGGGTTGAGATCAGGGGCCAGAAAACCCACCAATATGTCCAAAATAACCATTTTAACTGAGAAGTCAGATGAGCCACCTGCTGAATTCTATGAAGAGTTTATGTGAGGCCTTCCAAGTCTACACACCATTTGACCCCAAGGCAGCCCAGAATCAACGGATGGTCAACACAGACTTTGTGGCCCAGTCCTGGGCCAATATCCATTGCAAGCTTCAAAAGCTGGAAGGTTTTGCTGGGATGAATGCCAACAAAGGTATTCAATTGAGACCTGGAGCCCAGAAGGAGGCAGATAAATGCCTGAGGCAGAAGGTGGCACTCCAGGCAGCAGCACTCAATCCATACCAGAGCTCTGCACCAAAGAAGTAAAAGAACCCCTGCCAAGGAGGAAAGGCACGCCTAAAGCCCAACCAGTACGCTTTCTGCAGGGACCTTGGCCATTGGAAAAATGAATGCCCCAAAAGGGGGAAGAAACCCCAACCAGCATCCCAGGACAAGGCCCATTCTGGAAAGAAAAAATATGAGGCTGAACCATTGAGCCAGGAGTTCCAGAACCTCATTGGCCTTGCAGGGATAGACTCAAATTAGGAAAGACCAGGCTCCCTGTTTCTGGGCCCCCAGAAGCCCATGGTCAAAATGCTGGTAAGGGACCAACATACGACTTTCATGGTGGACATAAGAGCAGAACATTCTGTAGTCGCCAGACTAGTGGCTCCATTTTCAGGTTGGAAAGCTACCATTATAGTTGCCACAGGGACACAAGCAGACCAGCCGTTCTGCAGGGCCCAAACTTGCCACTTTGGAGGTCATGAGGTGACTCACGAATTCTTATATTTGCCTGATTACCCAGTAGCCCTACTAGGAAGAGATCTGTTGAAAAAACTGGGCACACAGGTTACCTTCACACACAGGGAAGCAGCACACTTGACTTTAAGTAACCAGAGGACGCTAATGATGGCTGTAATGGTACCCAGCGAAGAGTAATGGAGCCTATACACCAAGACTGAAGGAGACTCAAACACAGGACCAACAGACCTCTTAAGAGGCTGCTTCTTTAGAGACTTTCCCTCAGTCTGGGCAGAATTGGGACCCTGGGTATGGCAAGGAACCATGCCCTGATAACTATATTGCTGAAACCAGGGGCCACACCAGTCAGGGTAAAACAATACCCAGTCATGTAGGAAGCTCAATTGGGAATCCAGGAACACATCCACTGGTTGCAGAAAGCAGGAATCTTCGTGGTGTGCCAATCACCCCAGAATACGCCACTCCTGCCGGTCAAGAAGCCCAACAGAAAGGGGTCCCATCCAGTCCAGGAACTGCAAGCCATGAACAAGGCAGCTCTCACCCTCCATCCCACGGGGCCCAAACCTTACATGCTCCTGAATCCACTCCCTGTACAGGCTAGATGGTTCTCTTGCCTCAATCTCAAGGATGCTTTCTTCTGCCTCTGACTGGCACCCAGAACCCAACTGCTGTTTGCCTTTGAGTGTGAAAATCCCTGCACAGGAAGGAAGATTCAACTTACCTGGACTAGACCACCAGAAGGGTTCAAGAACTCACCTACATTCTTTGGGGAAGCCCTAGCCTCAGACCTAGCTGCCTTCCCAGGAGACAAGTTAAATTGCACCCTGTTTCAATATGTTGATGACATCCTCCTGGCCAGTCCCACGCAGGAAAACTGCTGGGAAGGAACAAGAGCCCTGCTGAGCCTGCTCTCTGACTTAAGGATACAAAGTGTCCTGGGAAAAGGCTCAGATATGTCAACAGAAGGTCAGACACCTAGGGTACCATATCTCTGAAGGACTCTGCTCGCTGGGAATAGAAAGGAAATGAGCTGTTTGTCCTATACCCAGACTAGACACTAAGAGGAAGGTTTGAGAGTTCCTTGGAGCTGCCAGCTTTTGTCAAATCTGGATACCAGGGCACTGGAGAAGGCCAAACCCTTGTATGAGGCAATCAAAGGAGCTGAGGTCCTTTGAAACCCTTAATGTGGGGTCCAAAACAAGAGCAGGACTTTTTAGAAATTAAAACTCTGCTAACCCAGACTCCTGCCCTTGGAATTCTAGACATAACCTGAGAGTTCAATCTCTTTGTACATGAGAAAGACTATGTGGCTGTGGGGTTCCTCACCCAGACCATAGGTCTCTGGCAGAGGCCGGTGGCACACTTGTCTAAACAACTGGATACTGTGGCAGCTGGCTGACCACCTTGCCTATAGGCCCTGACAGCCACCGCCACCCTAATCCAAGAGGCAGCAAATTTACTTTGGGACAAAATCTCAATGTAAATGTCTCCCGTGCAGTGACCACCTTGATGAACAGTCGGGGATACAAATGGCTGACCAACTCTAGGATGATGCATTATCAAGGACTCCTCTGTGAAAACCCTCAGGTGTGCCTCAAAACAATATGAACTCTCAAAACAGCCACTCTCCTACCTGCTGAATCCAGCTCCCTAGACCATGACTGTGAAGAGCTGATAGATGAAATATACTCCAGCAGGCCTGATTTAACAGACTTGGCCTTGACTGACCCAGACATGGAGCCGTTCACAGACAGGAGCAGTTAAGTTCAAGAAGGACAGCAAAGATCCAGATATGTAGTAACAGCTCACAAAGAGGTTAAAGAGGCAAAATCCCTACCCCAGGGTTGGTCAGCACAGCAGACAGAGCTATGGGCATTAATCCAAGCACTCAGACTCTCAAAAGCAAAGCAAGTCAACATTTACACCAACTTTAAATATGCCTTTGCAACTTGCACGGTCATGGGGCCCTATACAAAAAAAAGGGGGGCCTGCTAACAGCATGAGGAAAAACAATCAAAAACAAGGAAGAAATTCTCCAGCTCTTTGAGGCAGTTTTGGAGCCCACCCAATGGCTGTTAGAAATTTCAAAAGACATCAAAAAGGCACTGACAGGATCACTGAAGGAAATCGGCTGGCTGATCAGACAGCCTAGAGAGAGGCTGCACAGAGTTTGCTAAAAGCCAAAAGGAAACCACCAAAATCATGCCAGTGCCGGAGATAGCACAGCAGATAAAGTCCACAAAAGAGATGCTCAACGGGCAGAGAAAGAAGGTGGAATTAAAAGCCCTGAAGGATGGTGGAGGCTCCCAGACCACAGACTGATGGTTCCTCAACGACTAGCCCACCAGATAGTGCTGGAGTATCACGAACTGACACACTAGAGAAAAACAGCTCTGGAAACCATGCTGAATCACTACTACTTCATCGCAAAATTGGCCTCTCTTTGCGCCCAGGTCAGCTCACGATGCCTGACCTGCATCCAAAACAATGCCAAGCCAGAACCCTGGCCGGCCGCCGGAGTCCAGCCAGTCAGGACATCTCCTTTCAAGGACCTGGTAGTGGACTTTACTGAAGTAAAGTCCTGCAGGGGCTGTAAGTACTTGCTGGTGATGATATGTACCTTCACCGGATGGACTGAGGCACTGCCCACATTGTCTGAACAAGCCCAAGAGGTCACAAAGGCTCTCTTAAGGGAAGTTGTCCCAAGATATGGGCTCCCTCTGACTATAGGATCAGACAACGGGCCAGCATTTGTTGTAGAGGTGGTCCACGGACTGACCAAAATGCTAGGAATAAGATGGATGCTCCATACAGTACATAGACCACAGAGTTCAGGGAACACAGCATGCATGAACCGGACCCTAAAGACCAATTTAGCCAAGTTCTGCCAGGAGACAGGGCTACCGGGGATAGATACGCTTCCCTTAGCTATGCTATGGGTCCAGTGTATGACGGGGCCAACAGGATATTCCCCTTTTGAGATCATGTATGAAAGACCACCCCCATTTATAGCTAGACTGCAGGGGGATCCTCACCCCCTTGGGGAGGTAGAGAGATCAAAGTACTTGCAGTCACTGGCCAGGACCTTTAAGCAGATAACCAAGATAGTTTTGGAATGGGCTCCTGTTGCTTTGCCCCCCACAGATTTGTCACCCCACTTCCCCTGGGTGACGGAGATGCAAAGGATTACTCAAAGCCAATCTCTTCTGAGCAGTGAGAGACCCCAAAGTGGTTAATCTCCCACCAGAACCCTCAAGCGAGAGGCACTCCTTCCTTGGGAAATTAACCCCAAACTGAGGTTCTTTTCCTGCATTTAATTTCCAGACCAGGAAGTTACAGGAAGAGAACACAGGTGGGGTTATAGTTTAATAATATAGACTGGTAACTTTCAGTGAAACAAGCCAGATGACATTCCATTAGACAATTAAGTGATCTTACAGCGATTTGTCAGTATCTTTACATAACAATCAGTAACTAGTCTGTCCTTGAGCCAGCAACCTTGCTGTGCCACAAATCTTTATCTTACACCAGAGACATTATAGCCTGAGGAAAATTTCCAGTCCTCCACAAGGTCAATATTTGAAATGGCAAGGCTTTGGAAAACCAGGCCCTGTGAAGCACATTTGCTTTATAGTATATTCCACAGGCTCCCATCCCTTTAGGAAGTTGGGCTCATCAGTTTCAACTCAGTGACACAATGTGGGTGAAAGACTGGAAAAAGACTCCTTTAAAGCCAACCTGGACGGGGCCACACATAATTGTACTAACCACCTCTACTGCAATTAAGGTTGCAGGTCTGACTCCCTGGATCCACCATACGTGGGTGAAACAGGCAGCCTCCCTAGACAACACCACCTCATGGTCTGTGAACGCTGATCCCTCCAAACGGCTCAAAGTCCAGTTCCAGAGGCATTTTGCAAACCATCACCGCCCTGCTTTGGTCACACCGGAGGCTGACCAATCTATGCATGTCCGAAGCCTGAGGATTCTGCTGCTGCAGGACATAGCAAGTACACTGATACACTTTTATGAAGTGATAAGCATATGTCAACCCTTGCCTTTAGTTTTTGTTACATTGCTTGCTTTGCTCTTTGCCATAGGACTGACAGCAGTTGCCCCAAAGGATTGGAATAGAGAAACTCTAGCACTCCTTTATCTCCTGTCAACAGGACGTTTCTTAACCATCTCATTGTGATACTGTGTCTTCTAAACAGTTGGCTCCCTGCTCCATTTCTCAGGGAAGTCTCATCCAGCTATCCACTAATAATTGAAAAACACAAGGCCACCAAGATGTTTAAAAGAAAAATTATTAAAAACCAGGATTGGTGGGCCAGCCCGTGGCTCACTCGGTAGAGTGCGGTGCTGATAACACCAAGGCCATGGGTTCGGATCCTATATAGGGATGGCCGGTTGCTCACTGGGTGAGCATGGTGCTGACAACACCAAGTCAAGGGTTAAGATCCCCTTACCGGTCATCTTTTTAAAAAAATAAATAAATAAATAAAAAATAAAAACCAGGATTGGGATGAAGATATGATGAGCGATGAACAACTCAAACATGTTACCCTCCCCCCTCCCCACTGGAAGCCTGTGGTAGCCCCTGATTATAAACCAAAAAGTAAAGGATGGGACATAGATGTTGACAGACCACCCAGGCACTGCTATCCTATAGACTACCATCCTGATATAGCAGGTATAGACTTCAATTTCGAATAATACCTTGAAGGACCGACCCCTCAGCCTCACCCTAGCTGAAAGTGCCCATACTTAGGTTTCAACCACAGGGCCTAAACCCAGACCTCAGCCAGATGCTGAACACCATTCACCACCTCCTGAATATCACCAACCCTGCTCTAGCAAGTGATTGTTGGCTCTGTTTGCCTGAAAAACCCCAGCATATCACCATCCCAGTAAGTGGCTTTAATAACTCTAAGGGAAACCAGAGTCAATTTGACCGAGCATGGGAGTGTAGGTTGGCAGGTGTCTACATGTCACTCAAGGACCACAGTGTATTAACAGCCAAGGGAGAACAGTTTAGGTGAGCAATCTAAGAAACAATGTGCCAATATCACTAAAATTAACTCTTCCTTGGCTACTGAACCTTGGTGTAGACCCCAGGTCGGCCTGTTTTTTGTGTGTGGTAATTATGCCTACCAGTGCCTCCCTGCTAACTGGGAAGGAGTCTGCACATTAGCTACCATCACCCCCAGGCAGATATCATCCCTGGGAACCAATCCCTTATGGTACCCCTAGGGACACATATCAGAACAAAAAGTGCAATCCAAGTCATCACTTTGTTAATTGGTCTGGGAATAACTGCGGGGATAGGCACAGGGGTCAGAGGAATAGCTTCCTCCACAACTTTCTATCACAAATTATCTAAAGATTTCTCCAGTGACATGGAGCAAGTAGCCACCTCCCTGACAGCATTACAAGGCCAAGTAAACTCCTTGGCAGAAGTGGTCCTCCAGAACAGACAAGGATTAGATTTACTCACTGTGGAGAAGGGGGGGCTCTGCTTCTTCCTTAATGAAGAATGCTGCTTCAATGCCAACAGATTAGGAGTAGTGAGAAACATGGTTCAACAGCTAAGGGATCGCCTGGCCAAAAGGAGGGAGGAATTAGAAAAGTCTTGGTTTTCATGAACAGACACATGGAACCGGTCAGCCTGGCCTTTGCAGTTTGCTGGACCAGTGTTAATGACATTCTTAGCTCTCCTGTTTGTCCCATGTATTTTAAATTGCTTTGTTAGGGTTGTTTCAACTCATTTAGAGTCAATCAAATTACAGATGGTCCTGTCACCCCAAGAATATACTTACATGCAATTAAAGGACAGAGAATCTGAAGGTGATGCTCGCTCCAGACTTTAGAGTGAGCAGCAAAGGGGGGAAATGTCAGGAAAACTCAAAATTAAAAATTTGCCTTGCCTTTGTAATGCCTCTGTAACCATGCTGGCTTATCTGCTTAGACCACATGAGTTCCGAGCAGCAAAATTGCAGCTGCCTGTTTCAGATGTGTGTTGAGAGACTGAAACCTAAAAACCGGAAGAGTCCACATATAAAAAGCCCTGTAAAACCTGAGCTCGGAGTCCAGATTTTGGAGCATTAGCTCCTCTGGGCCCACTGGTGTAATAAAATACCTGACTCTCCAACTGTCCAAGTGTTGGTTGCTTCCTTGCTGAGTCCTTTTCCATAACAACAACACTGATCTACTAGGGGCTGGACCATAGATTGGTTGCGAGGGCTTGTGTCGGCATCAACCCTAGGATGAAAAACAAGCCCTAAACCAGAGGAGGAGGCAAACTCAGTTCTTTGAGCTTACAGAAGTAAGCAGAAAGGAAGAGGAAGTCAGAGTAGAAAGTTTGTACCTCTGCTCCTCCCTGAGAGCCTGAGTGTGAAAAGAAGTTGGATGTTAGGGGTGGGGGATGTGGGGTGGGGAAAGGGGATATAATTAAAGCCACCACCAAACAACCTAAACAAGCCATCTTCATAAATCATTTTAAATGGCTTCTGGATGAGACCTGGCAGTGTCTCTCAACATTTCCTCAGGGAGGCAACATTGAAAATGGAACGTGAATAAATGAGAGGAAAGGAAAGGAACTGCTGTTTGGTGAGTTCCTCTTATGGACCCAATTTATTTAATCTGCACAATAAACAGTCTTTTTAGGAAGACATTGGTTTTGCCCATTTTTGCATATGAGAAAACTGAGACTCAAAAGAGATTAACTTTCCCAATGCAAATAGCTAGTGTTAGTAGAGCCTAGAATCAAATCCAGGCTGTAAAGGCCCTTGTTTGTCACCTCTCCCAGGGTGACAGACATGCAAAGGATTACTCAAAGCCCATTTCTCCAGAGCAGTGAGAGGTCCAGAAGGGGTTAATCCCAGTGATGGAGTTTGGATGTGTTGTCCCCTCCAAAACTCATGTGGAAATTTGATCTCCAATGTGGCAGTGTTGGAAACTGATTGAGTCATGGGGGCAGATCCCTCATGAATGGATTAATGCTCTCCCTGGGGGAGGAGGGGTAGTGAGTGAGTTCTCGCTCTATTAGTTCCAGCAAGAGCTGATTGTTTAAAGGACCCTGGCACCTCCTCTCTCTCTCTCTTGCTTCCCCTCACCATGTGATCTGCCAGCTGCCTGCCACTTTCCACCATGAGTAGAAGCAGCCTGAGGCCCATGCCAGATGCAGCTGTCCCAGAATCATAAGCCAAATAAACCTATTTCCTTTATAAATTACCCAGTCTCAGGTATTTCTGTCATAGCAAAACAAAACGGACTAAAACAGAAAATTGGTACCGAGGAGTGTGATGTTGCTATACAGATATTTGAAAATGTGGATGCAGCTTTGGAACTGTGTAATGGGCAAAGGTTGGAGGAGTTTGGAGGACTCAGAAGAAGAGAAAAACATGAGGGAAAGCTTAGAATGTCTTAGAGACTTATGTGGTGGTGAGCAGAATGCTGATAGCAATGTGGACAGTAAAGGCAGATGAGGTCTCAGACAGAAATGAGGAACTTATTGGGAATTGGACAAAAGATAACCCTTGCTACACCATAGCAGGGAACCTGGCTGCATTGTGTCCATGCCCTTGGACTTTGTGGAAGTTGGAACTTAAGAGTTGTGAACCAGAGCATTTGGCCAAAGAAATTTCTAAGCAGCAAAGCAGTAAGGAAGCTGCATGGTTGCTTTTAAGAGCCTACCTTGAGTTATGGCAGCAAAATCATGATGTAAAGCCAGAATTTAAAAGGGAAGCAGAGCATAAAGGTTTGGAAAATTTTCAGACTGGCCATGTGGTAAAGAAGCAGAGAGCCAGCGAACAATGCAAGGGTGAAGCAGATAAACTGGTTGCTAAAGACATTATCTTGGCAGTGAGGCAGCCAGGTGCCCAGGACAATGGAAAAACTGCCCTAAAGGCATTTGAGAAGTCTGGAAGGGTGCCCCACCCATCACAGGCCCTGAGGCCTAGAAGGACTGAGTTATCCTGGAGGACAGACCTGGGGTGCAGCTGCCCTCAAGATCCTGCTCCCTGCCTCCCAGCTGCTCCAGCTAGAGTGGCCCCAAGTGTGGTTCATGCAGCAGTCCTGGAGAGTAGAGGTCTGAAACCTCGGTGGCATCCATGTTGTGTTAAGTCTGCAGGACAGCAGGATGTGAGAGCGGTGGAGTCACGGCAGCCTCCACCCAGATTCCAGAGGCTGTATGGAAAAGCCTGGAAGCCCAGGTAGAGACCTACTGCAGAGGCGGGGCCACCACAGGCACCATATACTAGAGCAATGCCGAGCAGAAAAGTGGGGTTTGAACCCCCACAGAGAGCCCCCACTAGGGAAATGTCTAGTAGAGCCAAGGCAGCAAGGCTGCCACCAGGACCTCAGAACTCCAGGGCCACTGGTAACATGCAACTCAAGCCTGGAAAAGCCACAGGCACCAGTGTGGCCCACTGGGCTGTGCCTGGCAGAGCTGTGGGAACAAGGCTGCCTGATGCTCTGGGGGCCCAGATGCCCAATTGTGCCCAGGATGCAGGACTTGGAGTCAAAGAACATTATTTTGGAACTTTAAGACATAATGCCTGCCCTGCTGGGTTTCAGACTTGTTTGGGGCCTGTTTCTCCTTTCTTCCGGCCTATTCCTCCTTTTTGGAATGGAAATGTATACCCAATGTCTGTTCCACCATTGTATCTTGGCAGTAGATAAATTTGGTTGTGGTTTTTGCAGGTTCACAGCTGGAAGGACTTTTGCTTTTGATCTCAGAGGAGACTTTGGACTTTGGGCTTTCATGTTGGTGCTGGAACAAGCTAAGACTTTTGGGACGGTTGTGATAGAATGACTGTATTTTGTATGTGAAAGGAACATGAGTTTTGGGGGGCCAGAGGCGGAATGATGGAATTTGGATGTATTGTCCCCTCCAAAACTCATGTGGAAATTTGATCCCCAATGTGGCAGTGTTGGAAACTGACTGAGTCATGGGGGTGGATCCCTCAAGAATGGATTAATGCTCTCCCTGGGGGGAGGGGGATTAATGAGTGAGTTCTTGCTCGATTAGTTCCCACGAGAGCTCATTGCTTAAAAAGACCCTGGCACCTTCTCACTCTCTCTTGCTTCCTTTCACCATGTGATCTGCTTGTACCCACCAGCTTCCTGCTGTTTTTCCGCCATGAGTAGAAGCAGCCTGAGGCCCGTGCCAGATGCAGCTGTCCCAGAATCATAAGCCAATTAAACCTCTTTCTGTTATAAATTACTCAGTCTCAGGTATTTCTGTCATAGCAACACAAAATGGACTAAAAAACCCAGGATCAATTCTTTCAAGAAAGAAGAAATCCTAGGAATAACCCCAAAGGAGGTTTTCTCTCAGTTTTTATTCTCCAGGCAAGAGAGTTACAGAAAAGGAACACAGGTGGTTACTGTGGAATATTCTTAAAGCATATGTACTTCACAGGTCCTGGTTTTCCAAAGCCTTGCTGTTTCAAATATTGACCTTGTGGAGGACTGGAAATTTTCTTCAGGCTATAAAGTCTCTGGTGTAAGATAAAGATTTGTGGCACAGCAAGGTTGCTGGCTCAAGGACAGACTAGTTACTGATTGTTATGTAAAGATACTAAGAAATTGCTGCAAGATCACTTAATTGTCTAATGGAATGTCATCTGGCTTGTTTCACTGAAAGTTACCAGCCTATATTATTAAACTGTAACCCCACCTATGTTCTCTTCCTGTAACTTCCTGGTCTGGAAAATAAATGCAGGAAGAGAACCCCAATTTGGGGTTAATTTCCCAAGGAAGCGATACCTCTCGCTTGAGAGTTTGGGTGGGAGATTAACCTCTTCGGGGTCTCTCACTGCTCAGAAGAGATTGGCTTTGAGTAATCCTTTGCATCTCCATCACCCAGGGGAAGTGGAGTGACAAATCCATGGGGGGCAAAGCAACAGTTACAAAAGGGAACAATGAGGTAATCATCATGGCAACACTTAGTTCCCCAAGAAACTCAAAGAAATAGCTGACAATGAGATGAGGAACATCCCCTAACCAACAACCTTGAAGCCTTTAGCTCACATACTTTCCCATCATTGGGTTTAGCTACACCAAGGACAACTGCCCTTAGAGCCAGCATTTTTGCTGTGTTACAATTTTTTTATCTACAACAGAGACTTTAGTCCTAGGAAAGTTTTCTGTTTTTCCCAAGCTAAGCATTGCTGTCTGCAATACTAAAAAGTTAGGCTATACTTAAAACTACAGGGCTTTGGCCCTGCTAAGCTATATGTTAGGCCCTGTAAAATACATTTGCTTTATTAATGTTGGTATCCTCCACACTTGTTCTTTAAGCCACTAAACTGTAATCTTAGAAACTATAACTCTATTTTTTTATTTTTTAAAAAGATGACCAGGAAGGGGATCTTAACCCTTGACTTGGTGTTGTCAGCACCACGCTCACCCAGTGAGCTAACCGGCCATCCCTATATGGGATCTGAACCTGCAGCCTTGGTGTTATAAGCACCACACTCTCCCAAGTGAGCCATGGGGCGGCCCCAAGAAACTATAACTTTAGATAGTAAAAAAGTAATAGAAGTTTTCAGTCACCTTGAAAACACAAGGGATATTGAATCCCTTGCTCTCCTGTAGGCCTGTAGCCTCTGAAATCTATATAGTTCTCGTGGCTTAGTCACCTCCCAGTTCTAGCTCCCACAGGACCAGTCTTCTGGTGTACACCTTCTCCCCTCTCCCAATCCAACACTCTTTACCTTCATAGTCAGCCCTAATTGTAATGGCACCCTGAGCCTTGAATCTTTCAACAACTTTTGATGTTGATTTGCAAACTATAACAATGTAAGTAAAGAGATTTAATAATCAATATGATAGAAAGATTCTAAGATTAAAAAAAAAAACTCACAATGTAACTATACACAGTTTGAGGCACCATCAAACCAATGAGCCAAAATATATAAAAAGATAAAGGACAGTCTATATGTGGACAGCATTATCCTCCCAGTCCCACCTCCTGCTCAAATCTAACTCCTTCAAGACCAGCAGTTCAATTTCATTGACAACATAGACATACTCATATTTAGGAGCAGACATCTTCAGACTTTCAAGGACAAACTTGGGAATGCTAAACCCCTTTCCTACCCCCACCTAGTCTCAGGGAAGAGGCACTCATCCCCCCTTAAAGACCAAGCCCCTTGTTTGGCCTGGATTGCCCCTCCCCACCTTGTCCAGGCATTTGCCTATTAAGTTCGCCATTCTTCTTACTGTGTAACTAAACCTCTTCTCTCCCAGAGTTTTTTTTTTTTTTTTTTTTTTTTAAAAGATGACCGGTAAGGGGATCTTAACCCTTGACTTGGTGTTGTCAGCACCACACTCACCCAGTGAGCAACCGGCCATCCCTATATGGGTTCCGAACCCGTGGCCTTGGTGTTATCAACACCACACTCTCCCGAGTGAGCCACGGGCCGGCCCATCCCAGAGTATTTTTTTCAATAAACATTCTTCCAATTCTGATCCATTCATCAGCAATTGATAAATCATTTAATACAACTAAATGTCTCTGCTGTTAGTCTTTTGACTTTTTGTTTTGTTTTTCATGGACAGTTTTTCTTATGTCTACACTGACTTTTTGATAAAGCCTCTTAGTGAATTTCCTGCTCATGGCCTTTCACCTTTTCATGCCTCTGAGCTTCCTCACACCACCTTCAAGGCACTGCTCTGCAACTGAGGCAGGAGGAGAACACTGGGGTGACCTCAAGCCCTCCATCTTTAGACAGTAATGCAGAAGGGATACCCTAGACCTTCTACATTTCTCTGAGTCTTATCAGTCACCCATCCAGGCAGTTCAAGGCATTCACAGCTCATTGCAGGCTCTGACTCTGGCAGCAAATGCATGCTCTCCCTGCTGTTTCTACTAGACCCACCCTTTGCCAGCCCCCCCACCTGTCTTTAGACCCCATCCTGTCCACAGTCCTCACTCCTGATATGAGCTCCAGGAATCTGTTACCTGGGTATGGGTGTTTTCTCCACCTCTTTCCCTGGAGACTCTGCCCTTCGGGGATCTGATGTAAAGGAACAGTTCCCTCAGGAACCCCTCCTGAAAACCTGTGACCCTTCACTCACTTCATTTCTTTCAGGCTACATGAATAACCATTAGCAGTGTATGAAAATGAGTATTTTACTGAAATGCAATTGAAAGAAGAAACAATGGGGCAGATTGAGGTGGGGGAGAGATAGAGCGAGAGAAAAAAATAAAATATTAAAAGAAAATAAAGCAACTGAGAGACAAGATTTTGGAGCTAAACATCTAGAGAAGCAATTCATGTAATGGAATAAAATCTAGATAAACGCATATACAGAATCTGGAAATGGGCATATTTTTAAAAGTTTGGAAATGCTAATTTACAGAAATTACAGCCTTAAGATAGTGGATCTGCATTAGTTGTATCTTTATATCTGAGTAAGAATATATATATCAGTAAATGACACCGTGCACAGAAAAGAACACAGCAGGCCTGAGACTGCTATCTTTAGAAAGGTCTGCTTGCAAAATTGACCTTTGGCTGACATCTAGGAACTTGGCTGGTAAACAGGTCCTTATACTGATATAAATGGCCTTTCCTAAATGATAAGGGTGGCTCACTATGGCTAGACTATGCAAACAACATGTTTTATGCTGAACATCTACTTTCTGTCTGACTGTCTGGAATCTTGGTGCACCATAGGCAGGGAGTGCCTACATGACAGCTCCTAATAAAAGCCTTGGGGACTGAGTCTCTAATGATACCCTGATAAACAATACTTCACACATGTTGTCACAATCATTGCTCGAGGAATTAAGTATGTCATGTGCAACTCCACTAGGAGAGAACTCTTGGAAGCTCATGCCTTGTGTCCTTTGGACTTTGCCCCATGTGCCTTTTACTTTTGCTGATTTTACTTTGTATCTTTTCATTGTAATAAATCATAGCAATGATTGGGACTATATACTGAGTCCTGTGTGCTCTTCTAGCAAATCAACAAAACTGGGGCTCATCTTAGAAAACCCTAACACCCACAAATGTTAATTTTATCTGTGCGTTAGTTCTGTGTTCAATCCCAAGTTAAAATAGAAGTGCCAAAGTGCAATTTTGTAATTGAATTTTAGATATTAGCTTTGGTCATACTGTTGGTAAGAAGTACCTTGAGAGCCTCTGTCCCAGAAGTCTTCAGTAGATGTCTTCTCCTCTCCTGCTGCTGTGGTCCCCACTTATGCTGAGGTGCCATTCGTAGTTCCCTGTTCTGCATTGCCTGTTCCCATGCCTGAAACAACCTTAGAGCTTGATAAACAGCATTTTTTAAAAATCAATGTTTGAACCCAGGCCCTCAGCTTTCAGAACTCTGGTTTTTGCCATGCCTAGCTCAATGCTGTGGCTGCTCCATCAGTCTTTTTAATCTAGTTTCTCCCATCCTGAGGTACCCTATGCCCTTATTTCAGCCCAAAGCTCAGCACTCACATTAGGAAGATTTACTATTAATATCAGATTTATTACTACTGGCTTTACAGCCTGGCAAAGGACTTTGGCTCCTTGAGTTTCAACTACTTTAATTGAAAATAGGTATTATTGTCTTTCTTCTGTCTGCCTGATAAAGCACTTGTAAGAATCAAATAAGATTTTATGTGTAAGTACTTGTCAACTATGAAGCACTACAGATATAAATTTCTCATATGATGAATATTATCATCATCTTAAAGGTATATCTACAGAGTTATACAAATTTGGCTTTTCTATAAAGTTTTCACTAATGTTTCTCTATGCCAACCACAAGAAAATTCGAACATGGAATTATCATACAGGACTTTAAAGCAGTAATAACCATCTTCCATGAAGTAAAGGTGAATGGTCTTGAAATGAATGGAAAAAACAGAAGTTATCCACAGAGAAACTGGAGCTCTGGAAAAAGAGCCAAATAGAAATTTTTAAATTGAAAAATATAAAAACTGAATTAATACAAAACTGAATCATTGGATTAGCTCAACAGCAGAATGAAGATAAAGAGGAAGAAGTTGGAGAATTTAAAGATAGATCAACAGAAATTATACAATCTGAATAACAGAGAAGAAGACTGAAAAGCAATGAACGGAGCCTTGAAAACATTTTGGACAATATAAAAAGTCCAACTTTCATGTCAATGGAGTCTCAGAAGAAGAGAATGATATTGGTGCAGAAAAAAATATTTGAAGGAAAAAAAAATGGCCAGAACTTCTCAAATTTAGTGAAAGACATACATTTATGTATTGAAGAAGCTCAGTGAACCCCAAACAGATGTTCAAAGATGAACTCAAAGAAAATCATACTCAAACACATCATAATTAAACTACCAAAATCAAAGGTAAAGAAAAAGTATTAAAAGCATCCAGAGGAAAGCAATACATAGAAGGGAACCATTACTGAAATGCAGATTTTCATTAGAAACCAGAGACTGGGGCCGGCCCGTGGCTCACTCGGGAGAGTGCGGTGCTGATAACACCAAGGCCCCGGGTTCGGATCCCATATAGGGATGGCCGGTTCGCTCACTGGCTGAGCGTGGTGCTGACAACACCAAGTCAAGGGTTGAGTTCCCCTTACCGGTCATCTTTAAAAAAAAAAAAAAGAAGAAACCAGAGACTGAAAGAAACATTTTTCAAGGGCTCAAAACTGACCAGAAGTGGAGCACTGGTTTCTGTTTAATGAAAAGAAGTGATGAATAAACATAAAAACAGCCACTTCACTGTAGAAAACGTATCACTCTTATTCATGAAATCACCACCAATGGAAGGAGGTGCAGCATGGAAGGAAGCACAATTGGGCAGATTGAGATGTGGAACCATTGTGCAGTTTCAGTGAAGGCCGCCACCCAGCACACAGGGATTGCTGAAGCTGAGACAACCTGCCAGAATTGTCTGGGATTGGGGCAATCAGGGAAGACTTTATACCCCTTGTCATGGATGAGTCAATGGATGTGAACTGCCCAGGAAAGGAGTGTGACCCTCAGTGAGTCAACTCTGTTTAGCATAGGCAATTCAGAAGAGAGCTAACAATTGAAGTCTTTCTGCTGACACTACCTGAAATTGGAGGAAAACATCCCTCAGTCCTTAAGTAGGATCAGGGTGCACTACACTACCCACTTACCTGCATATTCCATTGCTAAATTATTTATCTGTTGGAATGGGCTGTCTGGATCGTCTGGCCCACTGTCTATTGTGCCATTCTGGCCTTACCCAACTCCCAGTCCTGCTCTTCCATTTGGCCTGCCTCACAGATGTCATGACAGATTCGGAATTGACAACATTCTCTTATGAACCATCATGCTCAGATGTGTTACTGCTTAGAAAAAGTGTCAGAATTGCGGTTCAGCTGGTGGGAGGGCAACCAGATCAGTAATGGCTGAGACACGATGAACAGGGGTGAGTAGGGTGATTGTGGCAGGACTCAATGCTGCGCTGATAAAAGTGCCTCCATGGCTGTTACCTTCAAAGGAAAAATTCAGTTTCCTTAGCATGACATACAAGTCCACATTGTCCTGGCCAGTGCCTACCTCACCATCCTCAGCACTCAGTGCTTCTTGCCTGGCAGTCTATCCCATCTATGTGCCCCCGACCCCACCCTTTCAGTACATGCATGCTGTCTGACAACTTTGCTTCTTTTTTCACGATGTTCTGTCTAGAATATCCTTCAGTCCACAAACACCTTTTATCGTCTCTGAATGATTCCAATCACCTTTGAAAATTTGGCTCAATAATTCCTTCTGCAGTCAATCTGCCTTGAACCTTTCAGACTGGGTCAGATTTTGAAATCTGCATTCCTCAATTACTGGTGGTACGTTTAAAAATTACTGAAATTGTTTTTATTTCATATCATCTCTCCAACTACATGGTTTCTCATGAGAAAGGATGTTGTAGCATTTGCCATTATCTGTTTCCTGAGAGTCTCCACTTTGGGAGCTGAACCCAGGAGCGAGTTAGCAACGGGTACTGGGGGCGTGACCAACAGTGAGAAAAGATGACAGAGCAACTCAGCTCCAATCCGAGGTCGCAAGTCCTGGCGTCTTCGGTTCCCATGGTGACGAGACTACTTCCGGTCTCTTACTTACAGGGTCTCCTTTCTTAGCTCCAGGCACGTCCCGGAAAGACGCGAAAAGATGAGGCCAGCCGTTTGACGTCTTGCAGCCTGAGGTGAAGGGCCATACCGGCAACGTGATCACGATAAATGCTGGAGTTGAGGGGTGTGCGAAATCTGATATTTCTCCGGCTTTCCCCGCCCCCAGGCCAAGCCCAACCTTTTAGATCGCAGTCAGCTCTCGCCTTAAGAGGGAACGTGCTCTGGAATAAGGAGATTTGACAGATGAAAAGCCTGTTCACCACCTACACTGCCTCTAAGCAATATCCTCCATGAGCCAGCTTTAATATACAAAGTATGTCTCTGGAAATATCATCATTTGGGGTCTTGAAAGCCCTGCAAGTCTCCAAGACACCCGGGAGGACTATCCCCTTGCAATGGGGTGTGTATTCCCCAGAAGGGACACTGGGCTGGGAAGCAGGAGATATGGGCTCTCAGCTAGCCGTTAACCAACTCTGTGATCCTGCATTCATTCTCCTCTTCAAGCATGGTTGCGCAATGTGATGGAGCTATGGGTATCTCTCACGCCTCCATCTCTCAGCCTTTTAAGACTCCTTTTCGTTATCAGTTTACCCCTGGGAGCTACTTGGCAGAACTGGCCCTGCAGACCTGGAAACTGTAGGAAGGATTAATGACTGGAAGAACTGTTGTGGAGGAGACCAAGGGAATGCCACCCACTGTAGAATGTTGCCATGTCCTGCATAACGCTGCAGACGACATAAACTGTTAGTCTAAGCATTCAAATCCCTTTGTTTCTGCCTCGCCAGTCCAATAGTCTAGAAAACCTCCATCTGCACTTGTGCAATTACAGAGATATTGATTAGTCCCTTTGAGGTGTACAGCACTATGGAAAACCCAGGTGGTAACAATTACCACTGTGCAGTTTACCCTTCCAGAAATACTCAAGGATTTTATAATCAAATTCAGAGAAAAAATGGCTCATGCATGCAACCGTTATAGACTAACACAATATATATTATATCTAAGTCCTAGGACCTTAGAATCTGTAGCTGGAAAATGATCTGAAGTGTGCAGACTGTAGGCTTCAAGGCAATATTTACAGATAAGCTTGAGGAGGGGAAAAAAACAAATCTATTTTGATTGGATTCTGTATTTAAACTTAGAGATCAGTTTCCAGCTCAGAGATTGTACTCCAGGGCTCCAGAAATTCAGTTAAGAAATATGACTCAAACAATGCTATCAACTAACTTCATCTACAGATCAAGTTATATACCATATCATATATATTATATGTCATTATATATATATATATATATCAATTATGTCAATATATACCAGGATATCAATAAATTAAATACATATGTGTGTGCATGTGCTTATATAAACACACATATGAAATGTATATTTTAGTATATATTATATACACATTTCTATATATATGCATGTATAATATATATGGTATTAATATACAATATATATATATTTATAGAACATCCCAACAAACAACAGAAGAATACACATTCTTTTCAAGTACACATATAACATTAATAAAGATAGATCACATTCTGGGCCATAAAACACACCTTAACAAATTAAAAGAAAATTGAAACCATACAAAATATTTTCTCTGAACATAAAAAATTAAGTTAAAAATCAATAACAGATGTCTGGAAAGTTACTTAATATTTGAGACTTAAACAACATACTTCTAAATAATATGTGGGTAAAAGCAGAAGCAAAGGGGAATGGGTAAATTTTTGAACTAAATAAAAAAAATTAATTTTTAAAATTTGTGGGATGTAGATAAAGGAGTATTTGGAGAGAAATTTATAGCATTAAGTAATACTTCCATTAGGAAAGATGAAAATTATCAAAATCAATGATAAACCACCTTAATAAACATGAAAAAGAAGAGCAAATTAAATACAAAACAAGCATAAGGAAGGGAATAATAAAGATAAGACAATAAATTAGCAAAATTGAAAACAGAAATACAATAAAGAAAAATAAACAAAAACTAAAGCTAATTCTTTTAAAATATCAATAAATTGATAAGCCTCTAGCCATACCGACAAAGAAAAAAAAGACACAAATTAACAATATGAGGGTCACTACATAAACTACAGATATTAAAAGCATATTGAAAGAATATTACAAATAACTAGAAAACATAGATGAATTGTACAAATTCCTTAAAAGATAGAAGCTACCAAACTTTATTGAAGAAAAAACTAGATAACCTAACTAGTCCACTATCTGTTTAAAAAATTAAATTTATAGTTAAAATTCTTCTCCACCAAAAAACAATAAAATCTTCAAATCCACATTGGCTTTAATGGCAAATTCTACAAAACCCTTAAAAAAGAAGTAATACCAAATCTATATAATCTCTTCAGCAAAATAGAAGGGAAAAGAACTCTGCCTTGCTCATTTTATCAGCACCGCACTCTCCCTTTTTTTTTTTTTTTTTTTTTTAAATAAAAGATGACCGGTAAGGGGATCTTAACCCTTGATTTGGTGTTGTCAGCACCACGCTCAGCCAGTGAGAGAACCGGCCATCCCTATATAGGATCCGAACCCAAGGCCTTGGTGTTATCAGCACCGCACTCTCCCGAGTGAGCCACCGGGCCGGCCCTGCCTTGCTCATTTTACAAGGTCAGTATTACCCTGATACCAAAAGCTGGGAAAGAAATTACAAGAAAAGAAAATATCCCTCATGAACATAGATGCAAAAATCCTCAACAAAATATTACCAAATCAAATCCAGCAGTATATTAAAAAAGGTTTTACCTAATGATCCAACAGGATTTAATCTGGGAATGCAAAGCTATTTCAATATTTGAAAATGTCAACACCAGGTTAAGGGTTAAGATAAATAAATAAATAAATAAATAAATAAATAAATAAATAAATAAATAAATAAATGTGATATAGAAAGTAAAAGTCATGACCACAGGTTTGGTCCATGATCCCAAAAGACACAATCCCAAACACCATAATTCCAAATGTTGGAATCCCTAAAGTCTAAAATCCTGAAAACCACAATCCTGAAAGATTAAAATCCTGAATGTTGAAATTCTAAAAGCCAAATTCTGGTTAAGAGATTAGCACATTTTCAGTTTTACACAGGATAATTGCGTCGTGACAGTTGCATGTTAGGTAGAATCTTACTTTGTTATTTTATTTTTATTTTTATTTTTGGAAATTAAGTATCATTTAAGGAGATGATACCTGGGTGCCAAGTTGACAAGGGGTGGACTTGCCAACTTAATTTTAGGTTTGTGTACATAAAAACATTGAAATTTCCTCAATAAATGAAGAGATGTTCTTTTTATACATATGCATATGTGATACAATTTCTTAGGATCTTGGCTTTTTGGGCAACAGCGTATGCAGTGCTGACCCGGCAGGTTTTTTAATTGATCACATCAAAAGACAGGTTGTCCGTCATGGTATTTCAGATGACTGCAGTTAAAAATCTGAGTGCACACAATTACCTACCATAGTCATATGCATTTATACATTTTGCTTTTGACCTATTTTTTTTAATAAATATAATTCATCTACTCATAGCTATTATACCCATGTGACTATTGTTAATATACCTGTTTATGTTTCCAAAACTACGTACATTGTTATTGCCTATTTTATTGTGTAAAGTGGCCTATGAAGTGTTCTGTAAAGTTTTTATGTTTCTCAAATAAATCCCCTTTTAAAATGTAAAGAAATGTATTTTAAAGTTTTTTTTTTTCCAAGATTGTATTTTCAAGATTTTGATATTTCAGTACTGTGACTTTGGGCATTTTAGACCTTAAGGATTTTGCTCTTTTGGGATTTCAACATTCAGAATTAATAGCTTTCAGGATTATGATTGGCACCAGATCGACGTAAGATTTGGCACAAAGCCTTGTTATCCTACCAGGGTACAGTAGCATAGAAGGCTTGTGAGAAGCTACTAAAAGCCATTTCCCACTTGCCTCACTATCTTTCCAGGGAGGCTGTCATGAGAAAGTTTCTCATTGCCTCCAAGGTTCTGGTGAGGTGTGAGGCTTTCTGCCTCAGCTTCTTCCTTAGGGTACAGCTGCAAGCTATAAAATTGCTTAGTTGCAGCATCGCATTGGCTGCTCAGCAATGAGGTGTCCCAGCACTACCCATGTTGCATTTTCATATGGTGCCTTTTATTTCTGTGTTATTCTATGGGACAAAGAACACAGATACCTGGCTCCTTTGGCCACTCTTGCTCTTACTATCTATGTAAGTAATAAAACTACCTGAGTCTAAAAAGGCCTTGCTGCTTCTTTACAGGCCAAATTTATCAGTCTTGGCAGTATCCAAAATATATTTAAAAACTCTCAAAACTCAATAACAAAAAACAAACAGATGAATTTTTTAAAAAGTAAAAAAACATGAACAGAAGGTATACTAGATGGCAAATAAATACATGAAAACATTGTTAGTCATTACTCATTACGGAATTACAAATTAAAACTACAATGAGATAACACTTTACACCCAGTAGGATGGTTATAATTTTAAAAAACATAATAAGTGTTGGTGAGGATGAGTAAAAATTGGAACCCTCATACATTGCTGTTGAGAATGTAAAATGGTACAAAGACTCTGGAAAACAACTTTGCAGTATATTGCAGGTGTAGAGTTAATGCATGACCCAGCAATTTTATTCCTATGTATACAAGGGTACTTCAAAAGTTTGTGGAAAAATAGAATTAAAAAATAATACAAATCTTTCCATGAACTTTTTGAAATACCTTAGTATACATACATACTCAAGAGAAAGGAAAACACATGTCCATGTAAAAACGTGAACACAAATGTTTATAGCAGCATTATTCATAATAGTCCCAAACTGGAAACAGCCCAGATGTCCATCAACAAAGAAATGGATAAATAAAATGTGGTATATCCAAAAATGGAATATTATTTGGCAGTAAAAAGGATTAAAATACTAATACATGCTATACCACATGGATGAACCTTGAAACTATGCTAAGAAGCCAAACACAAAGGACTACATATTGTATGATTCCATTGATATGAATTATCCAGTATGGGCAAATCTATAGAAACAGAAAGCAGATTTGTGATTGCCTAGGGCTGCAGGAGTTGGGGGAAATGGGGAGTGACTGCTAAAAGGTAGAGAGTTTCTTTTTGGGGTGAAAATAATGTTCTAAAATTGATTGTGGTGGTGATTGCATAACTCTATGAATATACTTAAAAACCATTGAATTGCCACTGT
Organism: Galeopterus variegatus; assembly: GCF_000696425.1. NCBI lineage: Eukaryota > Metazoa > Chordata > Mammalia > Dermoptera > Cynocephalidae > Galeopterus > Galeopterus variegatus. Next base: position 95,524 of record NW_007730107.1, on the reverse strand, counting down.
AAACAGTTGAATTTTATGGTGTGTGAGTTATATCTAAATAAAGCTGTTCTTTTTTAAAGTACGAGATAAATAAAATAAAATAAGCTGGTGGACTTGGCACAGCCACTTTGGCAAAAAGTTTGGCAGTTTTTAAAGTATATGTTTAACTTTACCATATGATCCTGCAATCCCATTTAGATATTTACTCAAGAAAAATGAAAATTCGTGTTCACACAAATAAATGTAAGCAAATATTTAGTGCAGCTTTATTCATAACCACGCAAAACTAGAAACAACCTAAATGCCCTTCAATAGTAAATGTATAAACAAAATATGGTACATCCATACAAAGAAATACGACTCCACAATTAGAAAGAAGGAACTACTGATACGTGCAACAACGTGGGTGAATTTCAAAAGTATTAATCCAAGCGAAAGGGGCCTATGTAAAACATTCCTTTTATATGATATTTTGGAAAAGACAGAATTATAGGAACAGATAATAGATCTTCTGTTGCTAGGTGATAGGAATGGGGGAAGAGGTTAACTAAAATGAGACAGCACAAGAAAATTTTGTGGGGTGATAAGAGACTTGTGTATTTTTTTTTTTTTTTAAGATGACCGGTAAGGGGATCTTAACCCTTGACTTGGTGTCGTCAGCACCATGCTCTGCCAGTGAGCTAACTGGCCATCCCTATATAGGATCTGAACCTGTGGCCTTGGTGTTATCAGCACCACACTCTCCCAAGTGAGCCACGGCCGGTCCTGAGACTTGTGTATCTTGATTGTGATGGTTTTTACATGACTGTGTGCATTATTAAAATTCATGGAACTGTACACTAAAAAAAATTACTTATGTAAATTATTCATGTAAATTATGTATTTATGTAAATTAAATTAAATGAAATAAAAAATACATTAAGTTCTGACTATAGGTATAGTGAATTTCTATAATTTTATGTTGCCTCAGAATCCATTTTGAATATAGGTTTAACTTTCTCATTCCAGAAGCAGGGCTTAGTTACCCCTGCCCCAGTTTCCAGCTCTCTGCCTATTCCCAGTTCCTAGTGTGGATAATGCAGATATGTGCCTTATACAGCTGCCTCCTGGTGACTATCTCCCTATGCGACAGCTAGATTTAACCTACCTGACTCACCCCACTGACCCCACAGCCCCCATGGACTGCACAGATATGCCACAGTAACCACCTCAGGCATAGCATGACTCCTCAGAATGCCTGCCTGCTTGCTCTAAACCCACCAATTACCACTCCCCAAAGGAAACCTGCTTGGGTAAAACCACGGACCCCAATAAAGGCCTCAGCCCATGGATTCTCTCTCTTGATCCCCACTTGCTGGTTGAAAGCGTTGCCCCGTGACCTTCCCAGTGACCCTCATCAGTACCCCTCTTCTTTCAAAGACCTGTAATAAACTGCTTCTATTATTTCATGAGTTTATATTGTGTTGCCTCCTCTGTATCTCACCCAACGTACACAGCTGAACCTAACTTTTCTCCTGATCAAGACTCTCCTAGAGAGTGGCTATCTTGGTAGGAATAAACTGGACACAGGTCAAACAAGAGCCACAGGGCAGAATAAGCAAGTTTCCTATGAGAGGGACACCTGGTCACAGATCAGACATTTAGGCATTAGGCCATAAGCCAGGATAAAAAAGCATCACATGAAAGGCATGTTGTAAACATCCACGACCAAATTCCCTGTACTTCCATCAGGGCAGAGCTAGGGTTTATGGCCATTCTCTGGAGAGAGACCTCAAGATCAACTTACAGAGAAACGCAACGATGGATAGTGCATTCATCTTTGTCAATGAAAGAGAGCAATTTTAGAGATGGAATGAGGATTTTCAGTGTTGCTTTCAGTGTGAGCACTGATGTATAGGGAGGGTTGGCGAAGAGACAGGAACATGAAATGTGAGTTGGGGCCACGTTGGGAAGGATTTTGTCTGCCATCTGGGAAAGGTGTCAGTAAAGGAGAACCTGGGGCATCTGTGGGACCAAGAGCTGATCTTGTAACACAGGTGCAGCTGTAGAAAGGCTGGTGGAACTGTTACAGCACAGATAAGGAAGCTGTCATTTTCAGAAATGCCTAATAACTAAGGTACAATGAACCTGGAGGATATAAACATAGGAAAGATAAATGAATGTTTTAAAAGTCCAACTTACGAATTTAGGAAAACAGACTAAAGGTCCCCATTTTTCCTCCAAGACAAAAGGAAAAGATCAAGTTCCAACTCCCTTTCCACCAAGAGCCATCTATACTGTCCCGAATGTCAGACTGAGGCACATATCTGAAACTAATTAGCAAAGTGCTTGTAGGTGTTCAGTATGTGATCAGTGACCAGGTCTACCTTTTAATACTATCCATGTCAGTGGATGTCTTATCTGGCAATTGAGTAAAAATCTTCTGCAATTCTTTTTTTTTTTTTTTAAAGATGACCGGTAAGGGGATCTTAACCCTTGACTTGGTGTTGTCAGCACCACGCTCAGCCAGTGAGTGAACCGGCCATCCCTATGTGGGATCCGAACCCGGGGCCTTGGTGTTATTAGCACCACACTCTACCGAGTGAGCCACGGGCCGGCCCTGCAATTCTTATTTGTATTGTTTTACACAATCCACGTGTTGCTCACTCTAATAAATAGTGTAGTTATTAACATGTTCCCAAAAGGGGTTCTAAACAGCCTAAAAACAAGGGTCTATCCCAAAGGTTCTTCCTAATGGACTGAGGCAGCTGCTTATACAATGCTGAGATTAAATCAGTTACCTTAATGGGCATGCTGATAATATTGATCTGATCACCTCATCTTGGGCACAGGTGGTGATGGTCAGCTTTGTACTCCATGAATATACATAATTAATAAAATACACACACACACACAAAAGTGTACAACATGATGTTTTGATGTAGTTTGATGTAGATGTACATAGTGACATAATTAAAATAGTCAAGTAAATTATCATATTCATCATCTCACTTAGTAACCTTTTTCTTTGGTAGAAGCACCTAAAGTCTACTCTTAGCAAACTTCCAGTATATAATACAATATTGGTAACTATAGCATTCATGATGTACATTAGATCTCTAAACTTACTCATCCTACATGACTAACTTTCTACCATTTGACCTGTCTCCCATTTCACTCACCCCCTGCTCCTGGTTTAAAAAAAAAAGAAAAAGAAAAGAATTCAGTTACTTTATTAAAGAGTTGTAAATGATCTTAAAATACTACAGTGATAGAAAAAAATCAATGACTTTCCTCTTCTCCCATTTTTGTTAAAGGAAAACATTTATTCATATGAAAACACGAACTGTTATATTTGATTTGATTCTTCGTTGTGTTGCAAATTCTTTTTCAAAAAAATTCATATAATGAGCAAAAATAAATACATATACTGTAAACTCATATAGAATGGCATCTAAGAACACATTCAGGAACAAACAATAGAAGGCTTATAGCCACGTTTCTTTGTTTTAAATCCAAACACACTGCCCATATTAAAATAAAACACTAAAAACGATTCCAAACTATTTCAAACAAATTACACAAAAACGATTTTTCACATAATTCCCTGCTATACTTGAGACCAATAGAAGCAAGAACACTCACGGTTTTAAAAACAACACAAGGCAAAGCAAAGACATAACATGGCAGCCTACCATAAATATTCTGAATTTGCAAACATTTATCTTTTATATGGAGAAGAAAAGGGAAGTCAGGGGATACAGCAGGGGGACAAAGTTATATCACAATGCCAGAAAACAAACAAACAATTCGGCACATGGTAACAACTTTAATTCAGTTGTAGTGTGAAGGGCGGTGCCTGCGAGAGAATAGCAGTGATTAGGCAGCAAGCTCCTGTCTCCCACCTTGTGAACTTGTGAACATGCTATCCTCCTCTCCTGTAGTCAAGGCCCAGAGAAGGTAAGGGGATAGGCGCTGACGCAGTCAGACCCCCGAGGAAAGGGCCTCAGGTCGCCTGCTCCAGGGGGCCAGCGACTCGGGCTCCTGGCTCCTGCCTGGGCCGTAGCCTCCGGCTTGCCCAGGAGGTGGTTTTCTCAGCCTCACGCTCCAGGTTTCGTCAAGGTCCACAAGGCTTCCGTGTGGCCACCCAGTGGCCACCCGCGGACGCTCCTCCTCCCATCTGTCCTCGCACCTGAGCCCTCTGGGCCCGGCTGTGCCATCTGCCTTGCCCAACGTGAGGCCGAGGGTCGAATTCTTCCGGGACGGAGCGGCTGGGCCACGCGCTCCTCCTGTCGCTGACCCAGCTTTTCTCGGGAGGGTGAAGGGCCGGGGCTGCGCCAAGAGCCACCCGACTGTGGGCAGCGTCTGCGGAGACAGCGTCTGCGGGCACTTCCTGGAATAGCCCGGGTGTCCTGTCGCTGAGCCGAGGCCCCTCCTGCTCTGGGCGCGCTGGGCGCCCAGGACGCGGGATTTCCCTGTGGAAACTCATCCTCCCGGAGGCGGGCGCTGGGATTGGAGCCACTCCATGGGGACCCGGCTTCTGCAGGACTCCTTAGCGGGACGCCGAGCTCCTGGACTCCCCATAGTCTGTTGGGGCCCCGCCCGCCGACGTCCTAGTGTTGGCACCGATGGGCAGCCGAGGGGGACACGGTGGGGGCCGCCGCGCTATCCCGTCCCCTGCAAGAGGGGCGTTCCTGCCCGCCCATCCCCATTTTAAGCCAGTACAATAAATAGCAAAATAGCACGAATCTTCCCCACACGCTGAGGAAAACCCCAACTGTGCACTCTTAGGACCAGATGAGATCTAACCGTTCTTCATACCTGTTACAAGGTACAAAAAGCTGTAACACTGACTTTTTCAAGAGGAAACACATTCCCTTTCCGTCCGGGCAGAACCCGGAAAATACACAGCGAGGATGGCCTAGTTGAGGTGAGGATCGCGCAGGCTCAGCCTCTCAGCACCAGAAGGAAGTAGTTAGTTTCGGCGTCCTCGGTTCCCATGGTGATTCTGCCTACTTCCGGCCAGGCGCGAACACACCCCTAGAACCCCTCCCAGATCTTGGCAACCAGGATGCAGTGTCACTGAAGCGGGCCTTACTGGTCACTGCCACCATGGGATCTTGACTACAAGATCTTGCCGGCGCGAGAGGCCCCGAAAATGTACCGACAGTTTTTTGGCTTTGTGGGCAGGAAGCGGTGAAGGGCCTCACACCCCCTTCTTGGCTATTGTGGAGCCGTGGGAATGGAGATGGGGAGGGAGGAACCGGGAGAAACTGAGTTAGTGAAGTGGGCCCTAGACACTAGAGACTTGTCCAGCTGTCCCCATTACCAGGCCCGGCCCAGCCCTACTGGACGGGCAGTCAGGCCTCATTTTAAGAGGAAAGGCTGACATCCCATGTTCCTGATCAGAAGCCTTAATATTAAGACGGCAATACTCCCAAAATTGAACTGTAGATTCAATGCAACCCCTATCAAAATTTCAGCTGACTTCTTTGCAAGACGAGATAAGCTGATCCTAAAATTTATATGGAAATTTAAGGGACCCCAAATAGTCAAAATAATATTGAAAAAGAACAAAGTTGGTAGGCTCACAATTCCCAATTTCAAAACTCTGCCAAGCTATAGTAATCAAGACATATTGATATGTGGTACTAGCATAAGTATAGACATAAAAATCAATAGAATAGAATTAGAATCCAGAAGTGAAACCTCACATTTATGATCAGTTGATTTTCGACAAGGGTACTATAACTATTCATTGGGGAGAAAACAGTCAACAAATGTTGGGGGTACAATTGGACACCCACATGCATAGAATGAAGTTGGACCCCTACCTCACCATATAGAAAACTCAAAATGGATCACTTTAATCAAAATGGATGAAAGACCTTAAACTATAAAACTCACAGAAGAAAACATAGGTGTGAATCTTTGTGAACTTGGATTGGGCAATGGTTTCTTAGATATCACATCAAAAGTACAAATGAGAAAAGGAAAAAATAGCTACATTGAACAGCATCAAAATTAAAAACATTTGTTCTTCAAAGAATATCATCAAGAAAGTGAAAAGACAACTCACAGGAGAAAATATTTGCAAATCATATATCTGATAAGGGACATGTATCAGAACATGTGTAGAACTATTACAATTAAATAATAAGAAAAAAGAGCACAGTGAAAAAATGGACAAAGTATTTGGTTAGATATTTCTCCAAAGAAGATACCGAATGGCCAATAAGCACACGAAAAAATACTGAACTTTATTAGCCATCAGGGAAACACAAATCAAAACCACAATGAGATACCACTTCCCACCCGCTACCATGACTCTAACCAAAAGACAGATGACAAGTATTGGCAAGGACAAGGACAAGGAGAAACCAAAACCCTCATACATTGCTGGTGAATATGCAAATGGTGCAGCCACTTCGGAAAATAATTTGGCAGTTTTTTCAAATGGTTAAACATAGGGTTACCATGTGACCCAGCAACTCCACTCCTAGTTATATACTTAAGAGAAATGAAAAAGTGTGCATGCAAGAAATTGTACATGAGCATTCATAGCTGCAAAATCCATAATAACCATTATGTGGAAACAACCTAAATGTCCACCAGTTGATGAATGGATAAACAAAATGTGGTATGTCCATACAAAATATTGTTCAATCATAAGGAGGAATGAAGTACTGATACATGCTAAAACATGGATAAACCTTAAAAACATTCTGTGTGAAAGACATCAGTTAAAAAAGTCTACATATTGGGGCCGGCCCAGTGGCGCACTGTAGCAGTGCGCCGCTTGGGAGCGCGGCGGCGCTCCCGCCGAGGGTTTGGATCCCACATACAGACCGGTTCCCGCTCACTGGCTGAGCGAGGTGCAGGCGCGGTGCTGAGGTTTGCGATCCCGTTGCCGGTCCCGGTCCGGTACAGGCGTGACACTGAGGGTTGCGATCCATTGCCGGACACAAAAAAAGATAAAAAAGGAAAAAAGGGCCGGCCCGGTGGCGCACTGGATAGTGCGCCACTTGGGAAGCGCAGCGGCGCTCCCGCCCGAGGGTTCGGATCCCGCATACAGACCGGTTCCCGCTCACTGGCTGAGCGAGGCGCGGGAGCAACGCCGAGGGTTGCAATCCCGTTGCCGGTCCCCGGTCCGGTACGGGGGCAACACTGAGGGTTGCGATCCATTGCTGGACACGGAAAAAGACAAAAGACAAAAGACAAAAAAAAAAAAAGGAAAAAAAAAAAGTCTACATATTGTTTATAAATTTATATAAAATATCCAGAATAAGCAAATCTATAGATAGTAGCTTAGTGGTTGCCTAGGGGCAGGGGGTGGGAGAGTGATATCTAAGTGGTACAGACTTTCTTTTGGGGGTAGTAAAATAAGTTCTAAAAATGATTGAGGTGGTGGATACTAGTGATATGTAAACATTTAATGGGTGAATTGTATTTGAATTATATCTCAATAAAGCTTTTTTAAAAAAATATTTGATTCCTTCTACTAGGGTTGGGAAATATTTTAAAGAAATAGACAAAGGTTGGTTAATAGAACAAAATGGCTTTTGAAAGAAGGAACTCAGTTTTTTAAAAAAGGTTCGGCTCCCCATACTGGCCAGCCCCCCCCCCCCACCCCCCCCCCCCCC
>NW_007730107.1:47605-87913 GCF_000696425.1 Galeopterus variegatus | reverse complement strand
GGCCCCCCCCCCCCCCCCCCCCCCCCCCCCCGAAAAAAGGAAAGAGGTGTGATAAGATTTGAAAGATGAGGAAAGCTAACTCTACCATCCCACATCTCCCACAGGCCAAACTTAAAATATATACATTCTATACCTGGATTGGAGAATTATCATTGGGATCTTGAAGTCTTCTTCTCCCAGACACTCACAGGATAGCTTTCCCCTTGCTATGTGTAGTGTGTGACATGGGAAAGGGGGCTGGGCAGGCAGCAGATCTAGAGCCTGAACAGGTGATTGACAAGCATATTATCTTGGGTTCCTGCAGCTCTAACTGCTTCTTGAGACTTTCCTGAGTCTGCTTGATTTGACTGTAACTGAATTGTGGATGCTGCTGTGTAGAGCTTGTCCTCTGCACGGGCCAGCAAATGGGAAGGATGGATACCTCTAAGGACTGAAATGGTGAAGGAGGACCAGGAAATGTTGTATGCTGCAGAATACTGATGGGCCTTCCATGGTACTCCAGATAAAGGCAACATATACTCTTGGCCGATGTATTAGTCTGTTTATGTTGCTTGTAACAAAACATGTGGAACTCGGTAATTTAGAAAGAAAACGAAATTTATTGCTTACAGTTTCTGAGGCTGGGAAGTCCAAAGTCCATCTGGTGGTGGTGACAGTGACCCAGGGGTCTCACACTGCAAGATGGTGGAATCAGTGAGATCAGAGCAGAGAGCAGAGACTCCTCTTCTTTTAAAGTCCTCAGAACCATACCCCTGACCACCATTTTTAATCCATTCACTACTGCATGGTCCTACAATCCAATCACTTCTTCAAGCCTCCACCTTTCAATTACCATAATAAGATTTTCCACCCTCTTTTTTTTTTTTTTTTTTAAAGAAAGATGACCGGTAAGGGGATCTTAACCCTTGACTTGGTGTTGTCAGCACCATGCTCAGCCAGTGAGCGAACCGGCCATCCCTATGTGGGATCCGAACCCGGGGCCTTGGTGTTATCAGCACCGCACTCTACCGAGTGAGCCACGGGCCGGCCCAAGATTTTCCACCCTCTTAACAGTCATAGTGGGGGCCAAGTTTCTAATACATAAAACTTAGGGGACATAATTCAAGCTTCAATGAGTTTTGGGGGGACTTTATTCAATCCACTACAGCCCATACACTCTATTCTGTTATTCCATCAAACTAGCCCCAACAGGCCATTAGAAACCTTCATTGCCCATAGACAATTACAGAGATAGTAACTGAGATACTTCTGTGTTCATAGCGCTACAAGAAACACAGCTGTGGATTCGATTAGCCCTGTGTGGTTTACCCTACAAGAGATGCTTGATTCTTACCTTCAGATATTTTATAATCTCATTAAAGAAACAATTTACTCATACATGAAACCACTGCAGATTAACAGCATTTTAGGAGTGTCCTAGTGTCTATAATGGCAGCTTTTAGAAAAGAAAACAGAGGGCCGGCCCGGTGGCGCACTGCTACAGTGCGCCGCTTGGGAGTGCGGCGGCCCTCCCACCGAGGGTTCGGATCCAACATACAGACTGGTTCCTGCTCACTGGCTGAGCGAGGTGCGGGCGCAACACCGAGGGTTGCGATCCCGTTGCCGGTCCCAGTCCAGTACGGGCGCGACACTGAGGGTTGTGATCCATTGCCGGACACGAAAAAAGACAAAGAGGAAAAAAAAAAAAGAAGAGAAAACAGAGATAATCAAGAGAAAAAAATTATCTTGGACACACACCAATACCAAAGGGTTTTATAATGTTCCACTTTGTGTATAGCAAACTTCAGAACTGCTCTGTCTTTTCTAGGACCAAGAACCAAGGAGTTAGAAAACCACAAACTGGAGGCTTCAGCAGCCTGTAAGATTTAAGGTGATATTTACAGATGGGCTTTATGAGGGATACAAAAAGACCTACTCAGGAGGTGGACCACATATTGGTTGCTAAGGGTTGTGTAAGAATCAAAAGTAGGAGGAAAAATCTGCCACCAAACCAGAGGAGCATGCCTATTTAATTCTTTGTGCTTTCAGAGGAAGTAAGTAGGAAAGGAAGCAATCAGAGCAGAAAATTGGTACATATCAAATTCTTTGCTCTTCTTTTTCTGTCATGTTTAAGCAAATTCTGAGACTATGCCTGTCTGGACATCACCGTTATCAGAGACCTACAGGTAGTTCCTTTCAACTAGAAACTGGGTCCTTTCCAGACCAGGGGTGCTGCACAGAATGCCTCAAGCTTTAAATGGCATTCCTACACACTGGCTGATGTCACAGTTGCTGACTCTAAACCCTACTCTCTCCCCTGGGCCAAAGTAGTTGTCAGAGCTGCTGTCAACCCTACTGGCTCCTCTCTTCTTACACCAGTCACCTGCACTTTAATGACCTCTGGAATTGTTTCCTGCTCTCAGTCCTTATACTCATTTGGAGGTTGAGTACCTGCTTTGATTCTTGCCCAAGTCTTAACCCTGCCCCTGCTTCATTGTTCCCTATCCTGTATTCATAAAATGCTAAAAAAACAAAGGCCTGTGGTCTACTTTTGATGCTGTTTTAGACCATTCCGATATTGTTTAGTCACTTTACTTTCCAATTCTAACTCAATAGGCTTCTGCTACTCTCCCGTGCCCCTCCCCACCCCCCTTCTCCTCTCTCATCACTTATTCTGGGGAAAGCTACATGCTATGTCATCAGGACATTCAAGAAGCCCTATGGGGAGATACATGTGGCAAGGAACTGAGGCCTCCTGCCAACAGCCATGTGAATAAGCCATTTTGGAAGCAGATCCTCAAGCAAAACCAAGCCTCCACATAGCGACATGACTGACCAACATCTTGACAATAATCTCATGAAAAACCATGAGCCAGGACCACCCAGCTAAGCTGCTCCTAGATTCCTATCCCACAGAAGCTATGAGATAAAAATTTTGTTTATTGTTGATTTAAGCCACTAAGTTTTGGGGTAATTTGTTACACAACAATAGGTAACTAAGAGTTTTTCCCAAGACGGCCAACTAGAGAGGGCTGGTGCTAGTGCCCTCCCCATGAAAACAGACCAAAATAACAGACAAACAAACATATTTGACTGGAACGACTTAGGAAACATGCTGCAGCACACTAGGAGAGTGACAAGATCCCTGTGAAGTATGGAAGAAGTGAATGGCACCATACATAGCAGAGTATCCAGCCTCTGCCCTGCCGCAGGGACCAGCCTGGAATCAGGTGGAGAGAATGTAAGCTGGAAAAGACCCCAGCTGTTTCTGCTACCACCACAAATGCCAGCAATCCCTGCCTCAAGAGAGTCCCCCAGTCTTTTCAGGACTCAGGCCCAGTTGGAGAGCAGCTGGGAGTTAGTGTAGCTGCAGTCTCATAGTGAAAGCCCAAGGATATTAAAATCCCTTCTGCCCTGAGAGCTAAGATGCAGCACCGTCTGGGGGCCGAAACCCCAGTGAGAGTGCGCCCTTCCCTGGACCCAGCAAGTCTGACTCCCTTTGTCTGGAGGCCCTGCCTGCATTCTACCACGCTCACACAGGTGCTGGCAGGACCAAGGCACAGGCTGCCTGGAGCCTAGGAGAGACAGGAAGATTGAGACCCCAGCATCTGAACTCATTCAGCACCGCCCACCAGTCCCAGGTTAGCAGGCAGACTTGCTGAGTGGAAAAACTGCCAAGGTGCAGCAGTTCCCTTCACAGCTGGCCCTGCACGGCCTGCGGGGACTGAACCCACAAGTGCCTGCACGGCCCACAGCTAGCCCAGCGGCAACCCCATCACCAACCACCCAACCCCCTGCAACCCTCCACAACCCCAGCCTAGACCAGACAGAGAGACCAGAGACCAAGACCCCAGCATCTGAGCCCACGCAATGCTCCCTTCCATCCATCCCACTTCCCCAGTGGTCAGGCGGATCAGCTGGGCCAAGAAGCCTCTAGTAACCGATTATTCCCCACGTTTGTATGTACCAGCCTTGCACAACTCTTGGTCCTGCTGAGTCCACTGGTGCCCACACCAACAGCCAGCCTAGTGGTGGTCCCTCCTCCCCCCACAGCCCTCCACAGCTCTAGGGAGCTGCTGGGTCCCTCTGCATCTGTGCGGGCTTGCTCAGTTTATTCAGTGGCCCTCTACAGAGCTGCCAGGACCTGCTACAACAGTATACATCTGCTCAGTGGATCAGGCAGGGGCTTTGACACCCTAAGGCAGGCCTCTGCAGAGCTGCTGGCCTCGGCTGCACCCTTGCAGGCTAGCATCAGGCTCAATAGCTGATCAGGCAGCCACCTTCAGAGCTGCCAGGCCCCGTGAAAGCTGTGTACACCTACTCCAAACCAAGAGCTGATTGGGTAGCAGCTTTTTCTCCCTACAGCAAGCCTCTAGAAAGCCACTGGGTTCTGCAGCACCAAAGCAGGATTGCTCCAGGTTCAACAGCTGAACTAGTGGCCCTCTACAGAGCTGCTAGGACCTACTGCAACAGTATATATCTCTGCTCACTGACTGACAGCAGATCACCCACCCCGACAAGAAAGTGTCAAGGACCCCATTGTCTAGGCCACAGAGGCACACACAGACAATTCTAAGATTGAATCCAGTTGAACAAGTCGTATAAAGGCTGCACTACCGCACTCACCCAGATCCAAACTTAAAACATCCAAACCCAACCTCTACAAGAAAGTCTCCTCCTTCAAAAGAAACACCTAGAATTAAAAGAGTGACTATTCCACCAGATACCTAGCCACCAATGCAGGGATATGAGAAGCTTGAAAAAACAGGGAAACATGACTCCCCCAAAAGACTACAATACTAGACCGCAAACAACAGGAAATTGATGAATCACTTGAAAAGGAATCCCAAATGGCAATACTAAGGAAATTCAAAATGATGGATTAAAAAATTAGATAGAAATCACAGTGAAATAAAAAAGAAATTTGAGGTCATGTATAAGAAATCCAACAAAGAAATGGAAACAATAAAAACAAAAATCAAGCAGAAATCCTGGAACTGAAGAATTCATTCAATGAGATAAAAAATATAATGAAGAGCACAAGCATCAGGCTAGAACAAGAGAAAGAAAGAATCTCCGAACTAGAAGACAGGCTTTTTGAATTAACACAATTGGACCAAAAGAAAAAAATTTAAAAAATGAAGAAAACCTATGAAATCTTTCTGATAACCTTAAGTATAGAAACATCTGTATTATGGGTGTACCAGAAGGGGAAGAGAAAGAAATAGGCATTGAAAGTCCATTTAATGAAATAATAGCTGAAAACTTCCCAAATATTAGGAGAGATATAATTTTACTGATTCAGGAAGCTCAATCATCCTTAAACAGATTCAACCCAAAAAGGACCTCTCCAAGACACAGAGTCAAATAATCGAAAGTCAAAAACAAAGAAAGAATTCTAAAAACAGCAAGAAAAAAAGTGTCAAATCACCTGTAAGGGAATCCCCATCAGGCTAACAGCAGACTTTTCAACAAAAACCCTACATGCCAGGAAAGAGAATGGGATGACATATTCAAAGTGGTAAAAGAAAAAAAAAAAAACCTGCCAATCAAGAATACTATATCCAGCAAAGCTTTCCTTCAGAAGTGAAGGAGAAATACTGTCTTTCCTAGACAAACAGAAACTGTGGAATTCACCACCACAAAACCAGCCCTTCAAAAAATCCTCAAGGGGGCTGGCCCGGTGGCACACTGCTATAGTGCGCTGCTTGTGAGTGTGGTGGCGCTCCCGCCGAGGGTTCGGATCCCACATACAGACCGGTTCCCGCTCGCTGGCTGAGAGAGGCGCGGGAGCAACGCCGAGGGTTGCGATCCCGTTGCCGGTCCCGGTCCAGTACAGGGGCAACACTGAGGGTTGTGATCCGTTGCCGGACACAGAAAAAGACAAAAAGGAAAAAAAAAATCCTCAAGGGAGTCCTATATTTGGAATCAAAAGGAAGATATATGTCACCATAAATACACGAGAGAATAAAAACCGCTAGTAGAACAGATACACAAATGTGAAGGAGAAAGAAAATGTGTTTTATCACTACAAAAAAACACCCAACAGCAAAGATAAATAATAAAAGGGAAAGAAAGGAACAGAAAAAATATAAAACAACCATAAAGAAATTAATAAAATGGCAGTAATAAGGCAATACTTTTCAAGAACAACCCTTAATGTAAATGGATTAAATTCGCCTCTTAAAAGATATAGACTGGCTGAATGGATTAAAAAACTAGACCCAACTATATGCTGTCTGCAAGAAACTCACTTCACCAATAAAGACATACATAGACTAATAGTGAAAGGATGGAAAGACATTCCATACTTATGGAAACCAAAAATGAGCAGGAGTCACCATACCTATAACAGATAAAATAGACTTCAAACCAAGAACTAGAAAAAGAGACAAAGAAGGACACTATATAATGATAAAAGGATCAATGCAGCAAGAAGATATAACAATCAAAAATATATATGCACCCAACATTGGAGCAGCCAGATTTATAAAGCAACTGTTATTGGATATAAGGGGAGAGATAGACTCCAACACAGTGATAGTTGGGAATGTTAACATGCCACTCTCAGCACTGGACAGATCATCTAGACAAAGAATCAGCAGAGATATATTGGATTTAAACAGCACTATAGACCAAATGAACTTGACAGACATATACAGAACCTTTCATCCAACAATGACAGAATATACATTCTTCTCATGAGCATACGGCTCATTCTCCAGGATATACAAGATGTTGGTCCACAAATTAACTCCCAACAAATTTAAAAAGACTGAAATCATATCAAGTATCCTTTCAGAACACAATGGAATAAAATTAGAAATTAACAACAAATAAACTTGGGAAACTATACTAATTCATGGAAATTAAACAAAATGCTCCTAAATGACCAAAGGATCAAAGAAGAAATAAAGCAAGAAATCAAAAAATTCCTTGAAACAAATGAAAATACAAACACAACTTACCAAAACCTATAGGATTATGCAAAAGCAGTACTAAACTTATGAACTGTTTATTTCTGGAATTTCCACTTAATATTTTTAGACCATGGTTGACCCTGGGTAACTGAAACCATAGAATATGAAACCACAGATAAGGGGAGGCTACTGTATATATACATTAGTAAATTACTTGAGTACTGATTTTCTCTGTGCTTGCTGGCAAACTAGAATTGAAGTGGTAAGCGTTCGGATTCCCGTACCATTCAGGTATCTATCTCCTGAATCATCAAAAGGTTAGATAAATAACTTAGTTTTGGCTTGGTGATGTGCAACCTTAACATGAGTAACTCCATTTTAGTTTGGTTTGTTAGGCCTAGTTACGAGCTCGGCCCACCTATCCTATCGATTAGGAGCTCAGTCCAAACCAATGGCCTCCTATAAATTTCGACATACCTTAGAATATTTATACTCAATTGTAAGGTAATTCTACTCATATAGCTTTATCTCTACGGAGATAATCACGGATGATCATAAAGACGTATGTTTAAGATCTATGTTCCGTTGCAATTTTTAGAATAACATTTGAAGATGTTCAACAATAAGGAAATGGACAAGTAATCTGTGTTTATGATGTTACTCTATTGTGCAACTTATAGAACTAAAATAAAATTTGAAATTAGTTTAAGAATTACGTTTCAATAAAAAATAAAATAAATAAAAGCTGAACCGTGCCAGGCCTGGGTGAAAAACTAGGAGGAGTGAGAGAGGGAAATAGTGGTGGCAGGTCAAGTCGGCGACAACGGTGGGGACTGGTTAACGTCGCCGTGCAAGACACACACAAAGCCTTCGGCGCCCCAATAACACATACGGAACAGGAAAGTGATTGAATGGAGGAACGAATGAGACTTGATTCACATAGTGTTTCGGGAGCAGTCACTTTACCTGTGAACCTCTTTGCAAGACAAGCGGCCATGTACGGTATCGACCGCCAAGATGGCGGCGTCCTTACGGAAACCGCGATTAGGACGCCGCCATGTGTCACCTGGAACGTACGGACTCGACCCACTTACGGAATCAGATTCCAAGATGACGGCATCTGCGTGGAAGTCGCGCAGTAGGTGCTGCCATGTTGCCTCTAACGCCGAAGCAGCACAAGCTGCCACCGTACGGACTCGACTAACAAGGTGGCCGCGCCCTCGAAAAGCCGCGATACTGGCGCGGCCATGTTTCAGCGAACGTACGGACTCGGCCATCGTACGGACTCGATGGTCATGATGGCGGCGCCTGAGGGACATTTGGGGTCTCCAGGCGGGCGACCCACTTGTTTGCCGCGGAGCCGACACACGGGGCCTGCGCAATAGGAGTACGGTGTCCGGGAGGCACGACCAGAAGCGGAAGTAGTAGCGGGCGCCTTTGCAACCGTCGCGGACGCCGCCGAGTGGTCTGTACAGCTTCGCGGATCGCTGGCGGGGCTCGCGAGCGGGTGTGCCGAGAGCGGAGATATGGTGAGTACGGGGTGCGGGGACGGGTTCGGCGGTAGAGGTCGGTGGGGTTGGTAATGGTGGGATCTGTCACAGACGCGTGGGGGTCTGTGGTGAGCCGTAACCAGAGCCCGGGTAGAATGGGGGGGGGGGGGGGTGGGGGGGGGGGGGTGGTCGGGGGTGAGCCGTGACTGGAGTGTGTGGACAGACTGGAGTCTGCGGACAGAAGGGGGGGGTCTGTGGTGAGCCGTGTCTGGAGTGTGTGGACAGACTGGAGTCTGCGGACAGAAGGGGGGGGTCTGTGGTGAGCCGTGTCTGGAGTGTGTGGACAGACTGGAGTCTGCGGACAGAAGGGGGGGGTCTGTGGTGAGCCGTGTCTGGAGTGTGTGGACAGACTGGAGTCTGCGGACAGAAGGGGGGGGTCTGTGGTGAGCCGTGTCTGGAGTGTGTGGACAGACTGGAGTCTGCGGACAGAAGGGGGGGGTCTGTGGTGAGCCGTAACCAGAGCCCGGGGAGAATGGGGGGGGGGGGGGGTGGGGGGGGGGGGGTGGTCGGGGGTGAGCCGTGACTGGAGTGTGTGGACAGACTGGAGTCTGCGGACAGAATGGGGGGGTCTGTGGTGGGCCGTGACTGGAGTCTGCGGACAGACGTGGGATCTGTGGAGAACCGTCTTGGAGTTCTGTGATGAGCCATTATGGGGTTCCGTAACGGAAGTTTAGTGGGGACTCCGGAGGCAGTTCCGTGAGAAACTGATGGGGGCTCCTTGGGCAGAGGGTCTGCGATGAGCCGTATCGGGCAGTCTGTAGTGAGCCGTGGTTAGGAGCCCGTGTCGAGGCATCCCTGGACAGCCGTGATCGGGGGTGTGGCTGGGGGTGGGGTCTGTGGGGTAAGTAGCGGGGGATCTGCGGGAACCGTGATAGGAAGTCTGTGGAATAAACCATGCGGTGTCTGCGAAAACCTCTGATGGGGTGATATGTGGTGAATATATGTGCAGGTTTGTTATGAGCAGTTCTGGAGTGTAGATAGTGTTTCCGTGGGGTGAGTGACGGGAGGGCTGTGACAGGGGTGGAGATTTATAAGCAGAGTAAAGGGATATTGACAGAGTGGTGGGGGTCTCTGGGGGCCACGATGGCGAGATTTATGAGCCATGATGAGAAGTCCATGGGCTGAGTGGGGATCTTCGCTGAGCCGTGATGGGGCTGTACTGGGGGATGTGCCACCATGATGGGGGTTTTTTAAGGAGCCATAATGGGGATGTCCCACAGGAGGGAGATGGTTCAGACCCAGAACCTCCAGATACTGGGGAGGACAGCAAGTCAGAGAATGGGGAGAATGCGCCCATCTACTGTATCTGCCGCAAACCAGACATCAACTGCTTCATGATGTGAGCCTGGGAGAGGTGGGTGGGACTGACACCTGGCAAGGTTGGGTGAGGCTGATGGGTCATGCCCCCTCACCTCTCCACCACCTGCTCCATCCTGTGCAGTGGGTGTGATAACTGCAATGAGTGGTTTCATGGGGACTGCATCCGCATCACTGAGAAGATGGCCAAGGCCATACGGGAGTGGTACTGTCGGGAGTGCCGAGGTAAGGGGTGTGGGGTGCACAGGGAAGGCAGGTGAGGCTGGGAGGTTGGGTCATGGGGAGTAGCTACGTTATGTCCATGGGCAGAGTGATTGCTGGTCTGAGGTGAGCTGGAATTGGAGCTCCACTGTGAGCAGTACTAGAGGATCCCACAGGAACGGGTAGCTCTGCCCTGGATCCATGGGGTACAGCAAGTACGTGGGACAGTAAGGGAAAGCAAAAGAAGAAAGTGGGTCTGGGACCATTCAAGCCCCCCCATGCAAACCCACCTTGGCCTCACCCTTTGTCCCACAGAGAAAGACCCTAAACTGGAAATTCGCTATCGGCACAAGAAGTCACGGGAGCGAGACAGCAATGAGCGGGACGGCAGTGAGCCCCGGGATGAGGGTGGAGGGCGCAAGAGGCCTGTCCCAGATCCGGACCTGCAGCGCCGGGCAGGGTCAGGGACAGGGGTTGGGGCCATGCTTGCTCGGGGCTCTGCTTCGCCCCACAAATCGTCTCCACAGCCCTTGGTAGCCACACCCAGCCAGGTGAGTGGCTGCAGTGTTTGGGATGGGTAAAGTGATCCTATCTTGGGCTCTCCTTGGGTTGTTGATATCTGTTCTGGGCATCTTCCTCCAGCATCACCAGCAGCAGCAGCAGATCAAAAGGTCAGCCCGCATGTGTGGTGAGTGTGAGGCATGCCGACGCACTGAGGACTGTGGCCACTGTGACTTTTGCCGGGACATGAAAAAGTTTGGGGGCCCAAACAAGATCCGGCAGAAGTGCCGGCTGCGTCAGTGCCAGCTGCGGGCCCGGGTGAGCAAGGACAGAGCTGGGCCAGGTCGGGTTGGGGTGGTGGAGGGCTGTTGGGTCCAAGAAGGGCTGGTTGAAGCTAGGCATGGATGGGCCAGGTGGGGTGGGGCCTAATTGTATCCAGGGAAGGGACCTGGCATGTCCAGATGAATGGGGCATGACCAGGTGTGCTGGGTTGGCAGGAGAACCCCACAATCCTGGGTGGGCAGGGTGGGGCTAGTTGTTTTCAGGTGGTCAGGCACGTCAGGGCAGATCAGGCAGAACTGAACATGGCCTGGTGGTGAGGGATAGGGGGACAGGTGCAACTGGGGAGGCAAGGCAAGGCTAGGTGGGTGGGGCCAGGGCAAGGCCACCCTCCATCCACATGGGGCTGACCTGGGCCTTCCTCCTGCCGGCACAGGAATCGTACAAGTACTTCCCTTCCTCGGTGAGTCCAGCCCCCCAGGGCGGGGCGGGGCATGCGGGCAGGGCGGTCAGGGCCAGTCCTGAGATTCTGCCCCGCAGCTCTCGCCGGTGACACCCTCAGAGTCCCTGCCAAGGCCCCGCCGGCCACTGCCCACCCAACAGCAGCCACAGTCATCACAGAAGCTGGGGCGCATCCGTGAAGATGAGGGAGTAGTGGCATCATCAGCCATCAAGGAGCCACCCGAGGCTACAGCCACACCTGAGCCACTCTCGGATGAGGACCTACCACTGGACCCTGACCTGTACCAGGACTTCTGTGCAGGGGCCTTTGATGACCATGGGCTGGTGAGCAGGCACTAGCATCTCATGGTGGAAGGGTGGAGGTTACAGAAGCAGAGAGAATCCCTAATGAGGAGAGAGGAGGCAGAGGATATGGAAGGCTGATTGGGCAACGAGTAGGTGGTAGCATTGTCATGAGTGGGGAAGATGGGTCAATGTGTGCCCTGCCTGCAGCCCTGGATGAGCGACACAGAAGAGTCCCCATTCCTGGACCCTGCACTGCGGAAGAGGGCAGTAAAAGTGAAGCACGTGAAGCGTCGGGAGAAGAAGTCTGAGAAGAAGGTGATGGAGAGGGCAAAATGGATGTGGAATGAGAGAGGATGGGGTGGGGAGGGAGAGGAAGAGGTCAGGGGCTAAATGGGGCAAGAGCCAGAAAGCGCTGGAACGGAGGGGAATACAGGGGTCTGGGGCTGACTTCGCTTCCACCCTGTCCTTACTTGTCTTGCCCTGTAGAAGGAGGAGAGATACAAGCGGCACCGGCAGAAACAGAAGCATAAGGACAAATGGAAACACCCAGAGAGGACTGATGCCAAGGACCCTGCATCACTACCGCAGTGCCTGGGGCCTGGCTGTGTGCGCCCTGCCCAGCCTGGCTCCAAGTATTGCTCAGATGACTGTGGCATGAAGCTGGCAGCCAAGTGAGTCATTCTTGGGGGGGGGAGGTCGTTAAAGGTAGTTAGGAAGTACAGGGTAGGCATGAACAGAGCCCTCCATGTCTACCAATTAGTCACCTATTCACCACCATTTGGTCAACCAAACACCCACCTGTTTATCTACCCACCCACCCATCCATCTACCATTCAGTCACCTATTTACTTACTTTTTCACCATTTAGTCACCAATCCATTTTGCCATCCTTTGGTCACCTCACTCATCTTGTTACTTGCCACGTTCCCTGCCATGCACCCCACACACTGCCATCCTGCAGCCGCATCTACGAGATCCTCCCCCAGCGCATCCAGCAATGGCAGCAGAGCCCCTGCATTGCTGAAGAGCATGGAAAGAAGCTGCTCGAACGCATTCGCCGTGAGCAGCAAAGTGCCCGCACCCGCCTCCAGGAAATGGAGCGCCGATTCCACGAGCTCGAGTCCATCATTGTGCGTGCCAAGCAGCAGGCTGTGCGCGAGGATGAGGAGGTGAGCAGGCAGGGGCCCAGCACGGCAGGGCCTGGTACTTGGTCCCGTGTGACCTCATCTTTTTTTCCACTCTGTGCAGAGCAACGAGGGTGACAGTGATGACACAGACCTGCAAATCTTCTGCGTCTCCTGTGGGCACCCTATCAACCCACGTGTTGCCTTGCGCCACATGGAGCGCTGCTATGCCAAGGTCAGGGTGTCAACCTGAGGGGGTGCACAGTGTGGGAACGTCAGTGGGCCACGCAGGACAGAGTTGCTGTCTGGGTGGTGTCTTGGGAGGGAATGCAGCACACATCCACAGTTCCGTCCATTTGTGCTCATCCCTCCAGTATGAGAGCCAGACGTCCTTTGGGTCCATGTACCCCACGCGTATTGAAGGGTGAGTGAGGGTGCCACACAGCGTTAGTGGAGGGGGGTCAAGGCTGGGGTCAGAAGTAAAATGTGTCTGGAGCTGGGGCGTGGGCAAGGATAGGTCGGCCTTCTTCCTTCTGTCTCCATCCCCTCTCTCTACTCCAAACCCCAGGGCCACACGACTCTTCTGTGATGTCTACAACCCTCAGAGCAAAACATACTGTAAGCGACTCCAGGTGCTATGTCCTGAGCACTCACGGGACCCCAAAGTAAGGTTTTCCCTTAACTCCCCCCATTCTGCCCTTCCTCCCTGCCTCACTGTCCCACATTGATCCCTTTCTTCCTCACCTGCCCTGCTTCCTTCCTTTTCCCTTACCCAGCCACTTCTATTCCTCTCACTTTCCTTGCTGCATCACACTCCATTCCTCTCCTTTTCCATGTTTCTTCACCCTCCCCTGAACTCTCCATTCCTTCCCTTCTTCCTCCCTAAGCGCCCATTTCTAGACTCTTCCCTCGCCAACCTTATTCATCCCCACCCCTGGTCTCCCTGCAGGTGCCAGCCGACGAGGTATGCGGGTGCCCCCTTGTACGTGATGTCTTTGAGCTCACAGGTGACTTCTGCCGCCTGCCCAAGCGCCAGTGCAATCGCCATTACTGCTGGGAGAAGCTGCGGCGTGCCGAAGTGGACTTGGAGCGCGTGCGTGTGGTAGGTTTTGATGCTGGATGTGGCCAGGGTCAGGTGGGGCTTCAGGTGCCACTTCTTATGGCTCCTTCCACTCCCTTGGCAGTGGTACAAGCTGGATGAGCTGTTTGAGCAGGAGCGCAATGTTCGCACAGCCATGACAAACCGAGCAGGATTACTGGCACTGATGCTGCACCAAACAATACAGCACGACCCACTCACTACCGACCTGCGCTCCAGTGCTGACCGCTGAGCCTCATGGACCCAGAACCCTCCCTGCATTCCAGATGGGGGAACTGTCGTGCATCCCACGTGTCCAGTCCTCCATTCATCTGTTTCTTTGACTGTCCCTGAGTTTCTCCCTGTGCCCATGCACCATTTGACTGCCCATCTGCCCTTACCGAAGGGTCTCAGAATTTCCCTCCGTCCTTGTCTCTCCATTTTCTGTGCCTGGGCTGTGGAGTCTACTCACCTTGCCTCCCCCCCTCCCTGGGTTTTGTTAATAAAAGTTTGAAGAACCAAGGAAGATAACTCCTGATGGTCTCCACACTTGCTGCAGTAGCAACTGTGTTCCCAAAGCCCTGGACACACCTGGCCTCAGGAGGGGCTGCAGTGTAGGCTGAGTATACACTTGGTACCCACTCTGTGCTCTTGTGGGCTGTGGGGACTTGTCAAGGGACAGCCCAATGACCAATATTCTCAGCTTCTCGTTTTGGGAGTGGGCATAGCGCCAGCACTCATTCAGTGTGTAGCTGATTTACCACTCCTGTGTGAGTGTTAATATCCTCCAGACCAGAGGCATATTCAGTGATGGATGCAAACCCCAGTTTTGGGACACGCATAAAACACGAGTCCACTCTGTGCTGGGAATCCCACCTCATCCCCTCTCTTAGTCGCGGCACAGCTTGGCCTTTGGGGAGTGGACACACCCTCACTCCATGCCTGTCCTCTGTTTACCTGCAGCGCGGCACCGCCCCCTTCCCCAGTTTCTAACGAAGGCGCTGGGGCCTGCGCGCCGCGGAACTCGTTGCCTCCAACCTCCCGCAACTGATCAGCGGGGAGGAGAGAGCAGGACACAATGGCCCTCGGGGAAATGTAAAGAGGGACCTGAGAGCACTGGCGCGACCTAGGGGAGAGGTGAGAGAAGAGGGTCGGCTGGAAAAGGGAGTGCGCAGGCGCAACCCCAGCCTTCGCCGCCGCTTCCGGTTTCCTCGTCGAGGGGCCAGAGGGGACAGAGAGCGCAGGCGTAACCCCTACTGTCACGCCTCCTTTGGTTGGGACTGGAGGGCGCAAGCTCTTGCGCAGCGTGGGGAGGACGTGCCGGCTAGAGGAAGGAAGAGCGCAGGCGCTGCAGGTCCGTGCTGGTTCGAGAGGGGCGCGTGGATCTTAGCGCGCAGGCGCAGTAGATCCCCGGCAAAGGGCGCGACGCTGTGGGATGTCAGCACGCAGGCGCAGCAACCGCCCCACTACGGGCACGCGCCGTCGAGGCGTTAGAGCGCAGATGTTTCGCCGGAGGCGGAGCCCTAGAGGCAGGCAGCGGATTTCCGGTTCCGGGAGCAACCAACGGCAGCGGAGGCGACAGCTACCGCTTGAGAGAAGTCGACTGTGGAGGAGGAAGAAGAGTAGGGCAAGGCGGGAGGTGAAGTCGGGACCATCGCCATGGGTCCTCGATCCTAGAGCGGCGGGAGCTACTGTCCTGGTGCCAAGCTGGTAAGACAGCCGTGGGAGTGGAAGTGGAGATCGCTCAAGCGCCGCGGATGGGGAGGAATTGAGGTTCACATCGCTGACGGGGAAGAATGAAGGGCCCTCAGGCCGATGAAGGGGAGGAATGGCGGCGTTAGAATATTGAAAGGGAGGGTTGGGGGAGTAGGCGGAAGACGAGGAGTGGGGCTCAGAACTCTGACAGGTGGAAGTGTCGGAATCCTAGGACGAGGACAGAGGAATCGGGGAAAGCAGAACGCTGAGGGGAGATATTGGGGCCTCTCAGGAAGAGGGAAATAGGGGTTCAGAACACTGAGAGGGAGAAATGAGGGGCCCTCAGGCTGATGACAGGGAGAAATGCGGTGTCGGAATCCACAAAGGGAGGTACAGGGCGATCATATGGAAGACGAGGAGAAATAGGGGGTCAGAACGCTGACAGTTATGGATGGCATGATCCTGAGACAAGAACGGAGAGGAATGGTTGGGGGTGGGATTTTGAAGGCTGAGGGGAGAAATAAAGGCTTATGAGAGAAAAAGGGAGGAGTGGGGACCTTTTTGGCTGTAGGGGAGAGGAATAGGGAAGTTTTGAAGCTGAGATGGAGGAGGAATTGTGGGTGAGAACACTGAGGGAGAGGGAAAATAAGGGGAGTACTTGGGCTGAGAAGTAGGGGAATAGGAGGCTTCTAGACTAAGGAATGAGGAGCTGTCCAGGCCAAGGATATGGAGGAGTTGGGGGCTCTCTCACAGAGGATGCAGAGGAAGTTGAAGTCATAACACTGCGGGAGCAGGATAAGAGGACATCAGACAGGGAAGGAATGTGATGGTTAAAACTGAAGGAGAGAAATTGGGAACTCCTGGCTCAAGGAAGGGAGTGGAGGAATGGAAGGGCAGAACACTGAAGTAGAGTACTGAAGGCAAGAGGAATGGAGGCCTCTTGGGCTGAGGATGGGAGGAATGGGTTCTCTCAGGCTGAGGATGGGGAGTATGGAAGTCTTATGGTGACAAAGGCAAAGAATAGGGACTCTTAGGTAAAAGACAGGGAATGTTTCCTGTACCAAGGACAGGAAAAAATGAGGGGAAAGAATGAAACATTCCAGGGTTGGCAATGGCAAGAGATGATGGGCTCTTAGTCTGAGGATGGGGAGAAAGAGGGAATCAGGACACTGACAGTAAGGAATGGGGACACTTGGGTTGAGGGTTAGGAGCAGTGGAAGCTACCAGGTCAAGAAGGGGGAGGAATGAGGAGTTCCTGGGCCCAGGACAGGGAAGAATGGGGTGGGCATGCAAGGAGGGTTTTCTTCCATATATGAGCTGGTTACCTATGACAGATCCTAGATCTTGGGAGAGCAGTAATGGGTAACAGTGATTTGTGTCACCTGGGGCATAGTTTGTCCCTTCTTAGAGCCTCAGTTTGCCCCATACCCCTCTCCCCGCACTTTGCAGGCTGCTGCTCCTTCCCATTGCTTCCATGGCTGAGGACTGGCTGGACTGCCCAGCCCTGGGCCCTGGCTGGAAGCGCCGTGAGGTCTTTCGCAAGTCAGGGGTCACCTGCGGGCGCTCAGACACCTATTACCAGAGGTACTGGGTGGGTTGTGGGCAGAGTCGCGGGTGGGGCTGAGCCTGGTTAGGGGCAGGGTGAAATCAGAGGGTATGGTTAAACTTATGGGTAGAGTTAAAATCATGCACATGCAGTTAATTCTCATTGTTCACAGATTTCATATTCGCAAATTCATCTACTTAGTAAAATTTATTGGTAACTCCAAAGTCAATAGTTGTGATGTTTTCATAGTTATTTGCAGACATTCATAGAGCAATGAAAAATTTCAGTCACCCAATGCATGGATTCCCAGCTGAGGTTGAACAAGACCTTTCTGTTTTAGCTTTCATACTGTAAACAAGCATCCTTTTCCTGGTCTATTTAGTGCCACAGTTTTCCCATGTTTGTGCTTTTTGTTGGTGATTTTGCTGTTTAAAGTTGCCCCCAAGTGTATTGCTGAAGTGGTGTGTAGTATTCTGAGTGCAGGAAGGCTGTGATGTGCCTTACGGAGAAAATACCTGTTAGATAAGCTTCTTGCAGGCATGAGTTACAATGCCGTTGGCTGTGAGTTCAGTGTTATGAATCAAAAGTATGGTACATCCAGAAAAAGAAGAGGAAATTTGCCAGTGCGTATGTGAAGCTGCTCTGGAAAGTACAAAAAGTAACATCTGTAGTACTTGATGAATCTAAGGAAAAGACAGGAAAGCAGCTAAATGTGTTGATCTGTGAAATGATGACCGATAAAGCGTAGAGGACAGCATTGTTATGAGAAAAGCCAAAGTCATGTTATCCAGGGTTAGGAAAATATTAAACCAATCTCAGCTAGTGCTGGCTGGCTTGCACATTTCAAAAGGTGATACAGCGTGAAAGATGTTAAATGTGCATGCAGTGCAGGCTCTGCAGATCAGGAATCTGCGGAAGACTTTTAAAAATACCTACTAAGTGTTATACAGGAAAAGGGTTATATAGAAGAGTAGGTTTTCAATGCCAGTGAGCCTAGCTTGTTTTACAAGAACATTTGCAAATGAACCTATGTAATGCAAACAACCTCCAAAGCCCCTGGCTTTGAATCATTCAAAGACTATGCATTTAATCATTTGTGAGAAATATATATTAAGTAAGGTGTCTTTAAACAGAAACACACATAAAACAGGTTGTATATTGATTGGTTGATGAAAATGTTATGACCAGAGGCTCACAGGAACCTAACCCTGTATTTCCCCTAGGAGCAATGGCTCTATATTTACTAATTCAGGGTTCATGGCGACTTTATAGAACATAACTACCATGAATAGTGAGAATTGACTGTAAATACATAAATGTAGGTGTTTAGAAACATTTACATGTATTTTAGGATATATTAATGATGTGGTTTTTAGATTTCCTACACTCTTCCTCACTTTTTTTTTGTACCTAAGTTGTCATTTTCCTAGGTGGATATAGTAAAATTACAAATGCAATTACTTTTTTGTTTATATTCAGTTGCAATTTTTTCCTATATTTACATACTTGTATAAAACTTTTAAAATTTACAAATATAAGTGCAGTTGTCAGGAATTATAAAGGATATGAGATTTTACCCTAATTAGGACAAGATAGCAAGTAAATTTGTCACAGTTTTTTGGATGCTGATTGGAGATATGAGATTCCTGAGTCAGAGATGAAAACAGTTTATTAGTCACAGCAGTAGCAGGATCTGGAATACAGTAGTACTCTCTTATTTGCGGGTTTGCTTTCCGTAATTTGTTATCCCCTGTCGGCCGTGGTTCAAAAATATTACATGGAAAATTCCAGAAATAAACAATTCATAAGTTTTAAATTGCATGCCATTCTGAGTAGTATGATGAAATGTCACGCACTCTTGTGCTTGGATTGTGAATCATCTAGCGTATCCACACTGTATGTGCTACCTGCCCGTTAGTCGCTTAATAGCCATCTTGGTTATCAGATCAAAAAAACATAGTATATACGTTCAGTACAATCTGAAATTTCAGGTGTCCACTGGGAGTCTTGGAATATATCTCCTGTGTGTGAGTGGGGGAATACTGAGTCATCATTTCTGTGCCAGTTCCCCAAATCCCAATTCCCATAGGATAATGTGAAGAGGGCTAAATATCACCCACACACTCAGTGAGTTGTATTATAGGAAAGGAACTCTGAGTTTAGGGAATTAAATATTTTATTTGCTCTGGAAGGAGAAACTATCTCTTATCTTCCAAGGTTGTTTGCTTTACCAACATCCTTGAAAAGATAGTTTATTACAAAGGACAATCAGCATCTCTCTTGCAAAACAAGCAGAAATCCAAAAGACCCTAGGAGTATTGTCTCCCAACATCAGTTGCATATGCTTTATTTTGTATGTATTTGCATTTATTTATAGGTTTTTAAAGCATTTGTGTTGTCCTTTTTTTACTTGATTATGTATTTGGTATGCAATGCTAATGTGTTTACACGTTTTTTAATATATCCGTGTTCCTACTTGAGTTTATTTTTACTTACATAAAGTATTTTCAATACCACCAATGTTATACATTGTAAATACATTTGTGTTTATTTACACTTATGTTATTTATTGATATTTGTATACATGATAGTATTTATATTCATGTTTTATATGCCTGTTAATTAGGGTTAGTTAGGCTGGGGCCTGGGCAGGGTTCACAGGCAGATTCCAGGCTGCCTCCCATATCCCACCAGCCTTGTGGGAGGGTTGTGTGGGTGGAATGGCATTGGCTTTACTTGGGTGACAACCCATCCTGGCCCATCCCAGCCCTACAGGAGACAGGATCCGAAGCAAAGTTGAGTTAACCCGGTACCTGGGCCCTGCGTGTGACCTCACTCTCTTTGACTTCAAACAAGGCATCTTGCGCTATCCAGCCGCAAAGGTATTTCATGATGTGGGGTGCCCAGGCAGAGGTGGCTGTACCATTTAACACCCACTGACCCACAATTTCTACTGTCCTCACACTCATCTCTAGGCCCATTCCTTGGTCGTCCCCAGCAAGAAGCAAAAGAAGCCTTCGAGGCCGGCCAAGACACGGAAATGTCAGGTTGGATCCCAGAAGGGTGAGGTCAAGAAGGATGCCCTGGGGGATGATACCAAAGCTGACACTGACACAGCTCCAGCTTCGTTCCCTGAGCCTGGGTGAGTGTTGGCCTAAGGTGAGACAAACGGGTGAGGGTTGTGATTGGGGTGCTTTCAGGGCCCCACACCTGTCTTTGTTATCCCAGGTGCTGTGAGAACTGTGGAATCAGCTTCTCAGGCGATGGTACCCGAAGGCAGCGGCTCAAGACATTGTGCAAGGACTGCCGAGGTAAGTGGCTTCTAGGGGATGGGGCAGGCCCTGTGTTAGGCTAGGCTGGGGATTGAATGGTGGCTGTCAGGACAGAGGCTACAATTGTGGGCAGAGGTTGGATATTGGAAGTATCAGGTCTAGGTAGAGGGTGAACAGTGGGAGTCAGGGCAGAGGCAGTGGGTGAGGTCAGGTGTCTCTTTCTCCCTTTTTACTTCTCTCCTTCTCTCTCCCTCCCTCCAGCACAGAGAATTGCCTTCAACCGGGAGCAGAGGATGTTTAAGGTAAGCACAACCTGCTTCCTCCTCACAACCCCGCAGTGGAAGCGGATGTGATGGGGCTGGTAGAGGGTCTGCAGGAATGGCGATGGGTCTACAGGGTGTCAGAATCATTTTATAGAGCTAGCCATGGGTCACTAGACACGATAATGGGAATTAATAGGGTGTCGTTAGACACGGTGATGAAGTTCACAGAGGACTAGCTGTCATAGTAACGGTCTCAGTGATGGCTGCTAACCAGTAATTATTAGATACAGTGATTAGGCTAGTGGGGACTAGCAGATGTGGTGATGGGTACTGATGTAGGGTCAGCAGACACAGGAGAGGCAGTGCTCTTGGAGCCACTCTGACCAGGCCTGTGACCTTGCCCCACTCATTAATGGCAGCGTGTGGGCTGTGGAGAGTGTGCAGCCTGCCAGGTAACTGAAGACTGTGGGGCCTGCCCTACCTGCCTGCTGCAGCTGCCCCGTGATGTGGCCTCGGGGCTATTCTGCAAGTGTGAGCGGAGACGCTGCCTCCGGATTGTGGAAAGGGTGAGTTGGGTAGGTGGGGTGGTCCCAAAGCTCACCGAAGCCCCTGGCACTTATGACCCTGGCCCCATGCATCAATGCCTCTGCCCCCCCCACACACACACAGAGCGGAGGGTGCGGAGTGTGCCGGGGCTGTCAGACCCAAGAGGACTGTGGCCGTTGCCAAGTCTGCCTTCGCCCTCCCCGCCCTGGTCTCAGGCGTCAGTGGAGATGTGTCCAGCGGCGCTGCCTACGGGTGAGTCAGGCCAGAGCAGGCAGAGCTCATCTTGCTGTTGTAGTTGCCACTACTGCCGCTTCCTCTCAACCTGGCCTTGCCCACCTCATGTCTTCTTTTCTCCCCCACCCCACACTCATCTACCTGCCCCTGTGTGTCAGCACCTTGCTCACCGACTTCGTCGCCGCCATCAGCGATGTCAGCGACGCCCTCCCCTGGCTGTGGCTCCCCCTGCTGTGAGTGCCCCACCCCACCTCTGCCTGCCTGTCCTGTGCATGATCTCTGTACTCTCAGGGGGTTCTTTGTCTGCCTGGTGCTACCAAGCCTAAACCACCCTTTTGTATCTCTTCCAGGGTAAACATGGTCGCCGTAGGGGAGGCTGTGACTCCAAAATGGCTGCCCAGCGACGTCCCCGAGCTCAGCCACTGCCTCCGCTTCCCCCATCAGAGCCCCCAGAGCCCACAGAGCTGGTGAGGCCCCAGTGGGCAGGGGGAAGGCACAGCCCTAATCTTACCCAGTACCTGCCCTGACCCCACCCCCTTTGCCTCTGCAGCACCCCAGAGTCCTGGCCCCCTCGCCACCTGCTGAGTTCATCTATTACTGTGTAGACGAGGACGAGCTAGTGAGTGGTTCCACCCTACCTGGATAAACATAGACCCTCTCAGAACCCTTGGTTATCCCCAAAGAAGCAGATGCTGTAATGGGCCTAATAGGGGAGTAGTAAGGCACTGTAATGGGTACTTGGATGGGATGAGCAGATAAGAGGAGAAGAACTAATGTGGGATCAGCAGATGCAATGACAGTGCCTAATGTCAGGTACACCAGTGCCTAATGTCTGGTGGCTAATACGTGACTAGCAGACACAACAATGGGCTAACAGAGGAGCAGGCAGCACGGGCTAGGGTTCACGTAGGATGAGCAAACAAAGCAGGCGCAGTAGTAGGAGTTAATTGAGGGCCAGCAAAATCCTACTGGAGGTGAGGGTCAAAGACATTGTCTTGGTAGCTAGTTCAGGACTGGCAGGTAGACTGATGGATACTGTAATAGAGCAGCCACAGTCCTAATAGTATTGAGGGCCAGCCAACACAGTGATAGTGGCCAATGTTGAACTAGCAAACACTGAGGTGTGACCAGTTGGGAGTCGAGAGGCTGACTAGTGTGCAACTCACCCCCTCCAATGGGGCTAGAGGAGCTCAGGACCAGCCATGGAGTAGGTGTTAAAGGTAGCCTCTCCTAGTCCTAGTGACAGCACCACCATTCCCCTCACCCCAGCAGCCCTACATGAACCGCCGGCAGAACCGCAAGTGCGGGGACTGTGCAGCCTGCCTACGGCGGACGGACTGTGGCCGCTGCGACTTCTGCTGCGACAAGCCCAAATTCGGGGGCAGCAACCAGAAGCGCCAGAAGTGTCGTTGGCGCCAGTGCCTGCAGTTTGCCATGGTGGGTGGGACAGGAAGGGTCAGGTGGATGGGATAGGTTGGGCTAGGTGCCCCAGTGCCTGGGAGTGGTGGGCAAACCTGGTAGGTGGGTGGGCAGGGCAATGGCTTTGGCCAAGGATTAGTAGACATTGCACTGGGGTAAATGAGCATAGGTGGCACTGGCATTGCTCATGGGAGACTAGCAGGCTCAATGATGAAAGGCTCATATGTAAGCAGATTCTGTGCTGGGACTAGTGGGAGGTTAGCAATCATGTTGTGCAGGGCAAGGTGTGGTCAGTTATGGCACCAGGCAGCCATAGCACCCCCTCTTTCCTCACAGAAGCGGCTGCTGCCCAGTGTCTGTTCAGAGTCCGAAGATGGGGCAGGATCACCCCCACCGTGCCGTCGTCGAAAGAGGCCTGGCTCTGCTCAACGGCCCCTGAAGCCCCCCTTGACTACACGCACAACCCGACCAGGCTGTGCCAAGGCTCCAATGAAACAGGAAGCAGGTGGTGGCTTTGTGCTGCCCCCACCTGGCACCGACCTTGTGTTTTTACGGGAAGGCGCAAGTAGTCCTGTGCAGGTGCCAGGCCCTGCTGCAGCTTCCACAGAAGCCCTATTGCAGGTGAGGGCCCCACCTTATCCTGCTCTTCCCAGCCCTACCCAGCCTTGTGCCAGGGAGCTGAGACCAAGTCTGCTGCAATCCTCCCTCACGCAGGAGGCCCAGTGCTCTGGCCTGAGTTGGGTTGTGGCCTTACCCCAGGTGAAGCAAGAGAAGGCGGATGCCCAGGAAGAGTGGACACCGGGCACAGCCATCCTGACTTCTCCTGTATTGCTGCCTGGCTGCCCTAGCAAGGTGGGGGCAGTAATGGGTGTCCTGTTGATGCCATAATGGGGTGGTCTGTAAGCAGAGTGATAGGTGTGCTGATTGCAACCTTTCCGCAGTTTCCCTGCCTGTCTAACAGACACCCCACCCTCCACAGGCAACTAGCTTTGCCCGCTTTGCTGCCCAGCTAACAGAAAAATGGAGATGAGTGAGGAATGGGAATTGGGAAGGTTTGTAGGCAGAGAGATAGCATCTGTGCTAAACTGATGTAACTGAGATTTGTGAGCACAGTGACTGTGCTGCTAGAGATTTGTGAGTACAGTTGTTGGCTGATAGAGATTTCCCACAGGCCGACCCTGCCCTTCTAACTGCTGCATGTTTCCCACTTCTCCCAGGCAGTAGACCCAGGCCTGCCACCTGTGAAGCAAGAGCCACCTGACCCTGAGGACGATAAGAAGGAGAACAAGGATGACGCTGCCTCTGAATCAGCCCCAGAGGAAGAGGCAGGAGGGGCTGGCACGCCTGTGGTCAGTGCTAGGGGATGTCCCACCCTGCCCTGCCCTGCCTTAGCCTCACCGGTCCTGATGACCCATGATGTTAATTCTTCCCTAGATCACGGAGATTTTCAGCCTGGGTGGAACCCGCTTCCGGGACACAGCAGTCTGGTTGCCAAGGTGTGCCCCGCACAGTGAGGGGTGGGGAATGGGTGGGAGCCCACCAGATGTGGGCCCTGAGTTTTGAAAGTCCAGCCGGCAATTTGGCATGGTACAGTGGTAGGTACAGGTCCCGCACCGACTGTGCTGACTATGATCAGTGAGGGGGTGTATTCAGGACCACAGAGATTTCTCCTGAGACCCAGCCCAATAGCATTCCAGGTCAGGGTTCTGCCGGGGGCAGGGAAGCGGTGGGGCAGGGGACTCAATGCCCAGCGATAAGAGTTAAAAAGAAAGATAAGGGGTGTCTGGTTCCCATCTCCCTAAGAATAGCCTGCAGATGTCAGACAATATATAAATTCTTATTCAGAAAACAATCATTTGGGGTCATGAAGGCCTTTGAAGTCTCCAAGAAATCACTTTAGAGTGGGCTGTCCCCTGGTGATGGGGAGTGTGTGTCACAGAAGTGGGGCTGGGCTGGGCTGGGCAGTGGGTTGTGTGGGAAATCTGGGTCCACACGTAGCTATGTGACCTCCAGCTCATCTTGCTCCTCCGAGACCAGCTTTTGTGGATGGGTTCGAGTTGGGTCTCTTGAGACTTTCCTGAGCCTGTTAAGGTTATTAACTGTTTCAGCGGCTACACAGAACTGTCCCCATAGGCCAGACAATAGGATGATGGGTAGGTGTCTGTAAAGACTGGGATGGTGAGAACAGGACAGGGGAATTCTGGCTCCTGCAGAATGTTGACAGGCCCTGCACAGAACCCCAGACACAAGCAACAACTGTGGCCTAAGCACCTGGATTTCTTTGTTTCTACAAACCATTTCCAGCAGACAGAAACTCTTCCAGCTGTACTTGGGTGATTACAGAGGTACTTATTGAGCCCCTGCTGGGTGCACAGCAGTGTGGGAGACACAGCAATGAATACAGTGAGCTCTGTAAGGCTTACCCTTAAGGGGACACAGTATCCCTACATTCAGGGAGCTTATAATTTAACTGGAAACAATACATGTTAACAGAAAAGGTGCTGTGCTGTCTGTAATGGTGTTTTTAGAAGAGAGGAAAGAAAAGGGGAAATGGATGGAGGACATGGAATAGGAGGAAATGGTTTTGTGATGCTCCATTTTGCACAGAGCAAACCTCATTCAACATGCAGACCTGCTCCTTCTTCTCTAGGTCCAAGGACCTTAAAAAACCTGGAGCTAGAAAGCAGTAGACTGGAGGCTTCTGCAGACTGTAGGATTCGAGGTGATATTTGCAGACCGGCTTTATGAGAGACAACACTGATCTACTAGGGCTGGACCATAGATTGGTTGTCAAGGCTTTTGTCAGCACCAACCCTAGGATGAAAACCTAGCCCCAAACCGGAGGAGGAGGTCAACTCAGTTCTTTGAGCTTACAGAAGTAAGCAGAAAGGAAGAGGAAGTCAGAGTAGAAAGTTTGTACCTCTGCTCCTCCCTGAGAGCCTGAGTGTGAAAAGAAGTTGGATGTTAGGGGTGGGGGATGTGGGGTGGGGAAAGGGGATATAATTAAAGCCACCACCAAACAACCTAAACAAGCCATCTTCATAAATCATTTTAAGTGGCTTCTGGATGAGACCTGGCAGTGTCTCTCAACATTTCCTCAGGGAGGCAACATTGAAAATGTAATGTGAATAAATGAGAGGAAAGGAAAGGAACTGCTGTTTGGTGAGTTCCTCCTGTGGACCCAATTTATTTAATCTGCACAATAAACAGTCTTTTTAGGAAGACATTGATTTTGCGCATTTTTGCAGATGAGAAAATTGAGACTCAAAAGAGATTAACTTTCCCAATGCAAATAGCTAGTGTTAGTAGAGCCTAGAATAGAATTGAGGCTGTAAAGGACCTTGTTCTTTAAGCTACTAAACTGTAAACTGTAATTCTGTATGCAATAATGTGTAATATTATAGTAAAAGGAGTTTTCAGTGATCTTGAAAACACACAGTGGGTTACTATAAATACTAAAATAAATCCCTTATGCTCCTGCCTCTAGCATGGTTTAGGGAGTGCCAGGGCAGTATGTGGATACAGTCACCTTGTTGTCAGCATCTGTTTATCCAGAATCTGGGTTCTCTGCAGGACCAATGTGCTGCATAGGATTCCTCAGATCCTAAGGGGTATTCCTCCC
This sequence comes from Galeopterus variegatus, assembly GCF_000696425.1. Taxonomy (NCBI): domain Eukaryota; kingdom Metazoa; phylum Chordata; class Mammalia; order Dermoptera; family Cynocephalidae; genus Galeopterus; species Galeopterus variegatus. Next base: position 61,620 of record NW_007730107.1, on the reverse strand, counting down.
TGCTGGATGCTGGCTATTTTGCTTGTTACCCTTACTCCCCCTCCTCAGCCAAAGCAGTCTTTGGGAACTAAAGCTGCCAGCTTGTTTCATCTTTGCTGACAATATTCATCTCCTGCCCTCTGATGATCTTTGTGCTTGGTTCCTGCCCTCAGCCTGAATGTCCACCGGGAGGCTAAATTCCTCCTTTGAGTCCTGCTCAAGGACCAGTCTTGGCTCAGCCTTACCTCACTCACTCTCTCCAAGACTTCATAAAGTGCCAAGAAAATTAGGCCTGTAAGTTTTTACTTGGCCAGCTTTACAGGGTCGGGACTGAGTGAGTGCCTCCTTAAGTTTTGTATCCTGTATGCCTCCCTCGCCTTACCTTTGTCCCAGCCCTTCAGCTTTAGGTATTTAGATGCTGATTAGCCATTTCCCAATTCTAACTCATACTGTACAGCTCTCTGCCACTCTTCTCTGCCCTTTCTTTGTCCTGCCTTACCTTGTTCAGCCCTAGTCAAGATTATGATAATGCTCTGTCCCCCCCAGGATCCAACCATCCAACCCTGGTATTCTGGTAACTTAGTGATGTTCCAAGGGAAATGTATTTGATTGGCATTCTGACTCATATGAGTTAAGAGTCTGATTACCATGTGTATTAGTCAGGGTACAATTAGAAGAGCAGAACCACTAAGATAAAGATAATGTATAAATGTATTTTAAGGGATTTATTATAGAGATTTGACTTTATGCAATTGTGGGAGCTGGTTAAACAGTCTCTGTAAGGCTGTTGTCTTTGCATCTAATGCTGGAGCTTGAAGTCTGCAGGGCAGGCAGTCGGGAAGGGAAGATGGATGTAAAGTGTGGGAGACCAAGGACACATTGGAGCCCAAGAGCACGAGCTGGAACCCACGAGGATGGACTGGAACCCATGTCAGTCTCTCGCCACCTCCAGCTTCGGTGATGTGGGTGTCCTGCAGAAGAAGCTGGTGCCCTTCCTCACAGAGTTAAATAAGCATCTGGCCCAGGACTTAGAGAAGCTGAAGGAAGATCCCGGGGAAGGTGGAGCAGCTGCAGGTCTGGCTGCAGGCCTAACTGCTGCCCCACACCAACGAGGTGAGCCAGCAGATAAATGACAACATGTGCAACCAGCAACAGCGCCTGGTGCCCCTGCACCAACCTTGCGAGTGTAAAAACAATATGCAGCTGCTTCACTTCTGCCCTCCAATTATCGGGCAAAATGCCTCTTGTGGGCCCATCCTAACTGGAAGCATACAGGCAAGGGAGTTTGGGAAACATAGCCTAGCCAAGGTGACATATTACAAAGCCACCCTGCCATGAATCAGCTCCCAAGGGTCTCACTACTCAACTGAGGATAACTTGATAAAACTTTGTTGCTGAAAATGCAAAGCTGAAGACCATGGATTTCATGGTGACCTCAGCAAGTACAGAAATTCTGTCAAGCCCACCTAGAAAAAACTTGCTGGTCTCGGCTATTTTTGTGTCGTTCACTCAAGTATTGAGAACCTAGCTCATGGTAGGCACTGTACTTAAAACTGGGATACAGAAATGAAAAGTATATGGTTCATGCAATTTTATTAAATGCATCAATATGTACTACAAATGGTGAATGGATTTCCAACTTTATTATGGAATTTAATGCTGAAAATATAGAATTAATGAAACTGTCAGCAGGACAGCCCGTTTGTGAACCTCGGGGCATGGTAGGAATTGGAAATAATTTAAATAGTTTCTATCTCTAAGCTGTTCTATTTTAAAGTTATTTTAAAATGATTTCTATTGTCCCATACACTGATTTATATGCTTAGTGTTTCTTCTGGGAATGTCTTGGTGGTAACAGTGTTGACTGTCGCTGAGAAACTGGGATAGTGGGTGGCAAGATCAAGGTCAGTTATGTGGAAAGACCTTGGGGGAATCACTTCTCTAGGCTTCGGAGGGCGTTGGCTGAAGGCTGAGAGGCTCACCGTGCTTGGCACCCGGTTCGACCCCTCCAACCTCAGGATGGGCCCGCCAGGGGGCGCGGGGGCGAGAGAACCCGCCCTTCCCGACCGCGGCCATCCAGCCAGAGCCCTGGAGTCACTACTCCCTAGCCTGGCCGCCCAGGGGCGTGGCCTCCGCCCTACGCAAACGCCTGACCCTGGGTCGGGCCCAAAGGGAAGCCGACTACCCCTCTTCAAGTAGTGGAAAAACAGGCAAAACCAGAGTTAAATTAAGGGGCTCGCCCAGGGTGAGGGCGCGGCACGACGAGCTCAGGACCAACGCAGGGACGTCTGAGGGCAGCCGGCTGTGGCCAAGGTTCGGCTTCCCCCGTCGCCTCCGAGAACTCACTTCGCGAGAGCCTCTGGGCAGCTCAACCTCGGGAATGCCCGACTGGGCAGCTCCAAATCTCTGCCTTTTCCTAAATCCTGCCCCGGACCGAGGTTTTCACTGTTTCCCTTCTTTCCCAAGGGTATGGGGTAGGGGGTTGGTTCTGCCCAAATCTACAGACGGGCCAGACGCCTGTGGGACTCGAAGATCAAAGAACCGCCCCTCAGGACACCGTCTAGAGAACCGAGACGACCGTCTAATTTCTTTCTTTTTTATTTGTTTCAGGCTACGTAAACTCTTAGCAGTAAATGAAAATGAGTATTTTACCGAACTGCAATTGAAAGAAGAAGCATTATAGGAGGAAAAGAGACAAAATGAGAGAGAATTATTAAAAGAGATTATTAAAGGAAAAAGACTATTTTCTGGCTGAAAAGCTGAACCAGCAATTCAGGAAATGGAATCCAAATCTAGAAACGTACCAGAAACAGAATCCGAAGTGGGTGGATTACAAATGATTAAGGAATGCTAATTTACAGTAAATGTCAGCCTTAAGAGGGCATACGCATTAGTTGTACTTTGGTTATTATTATACGTCAAACTGATGTAGGTACTGATATTTGTTCTGTGCTTGCCCCCCCCTCACTAGAATGGGAGTACCAAAGTGTCATTCTTAATTGGCTTTTAGTATCAACTACCACCCTGCTGTTGACTGGAAATACAACTGTGGTTTCCACCTGTGCTGAGGGCCCGTTCTAGGTTCCCTATTCTGTGTTGCCTGTTATCCTGCCTGGGATCCTGATTCTCAGGAACAAGTTACCTGGACTTCTGATCCACGTCCTGACCCTCTACTCAGCCTCTTGGTCTTTATTTTGCCCAGCCAGGTGCTACTGCCCCACCAGCCATTCAATCTGTCCTGTCTTCTAGGATACCCTAAGTCTAAGCCCTGGTTTCTGCACAGTGCAGTGCGAAGATTTTATTAATAACAGATTTATTATTACTAGTTGGGTGTTTTGACAAGGCACTTAGGCTCCCCGAGCCGTAATTGTCTTAGCTGTAAAGTGAGGATGATAATAACTGCTGTTCCATCAACCCTGTAAGATATTTGTGAGGCCCAAAGGGTGTACTTGTGAAAATACCTTGCAAGTTGTAAAGAACTACGCAAATATAAAGTTGTCCTGTGATGATTATTATCGTCTTCATCAAGATTAACCTAGAGATGATACAAAATTAATCTTCCCACAAAATGTCCAGTAACATTTTTTATGCTTTTAGGCCAATTACAGGATAAAAATAGTAAAGTCAATTGGAATTGTAATTAGAGCTTCAACTTCTCTTAGAGTTAAAGAGGTTTTTTATGCCATTTTGATGAACCCTAGAGGAAGGGAGCGAGCGAGGTCGGTGGGGGTCTGGCCAGGGGCGGGGTGAGGACCGCGCAGACTCAGCTTCTCGGCTGCAAGAGGAAGTCGCGAGTCCTGGCGTCCGTGGCCCCCATGGTGACGGGACTGACTTCCGCCCTACCCTCTCACCCTCACCAGCCCCTCACCCCGCGAGGTGCACCATGGCAACCAGATCTCTGCGTCGCGGAAGCTGGGCCCGCAGGTCGAAGGGGTTAGAGAACCGCGGCAGACGCCGCCCGCGTCTCGAAGGGGCTGGAAAATGTACAGCCAGCGGTTTGGCACCGTACAGCGGGAGATTAAGGGCCCCACTCCCAAAGTTGTGATCGTGGTAAGAACAGGATGTGTGTGCGGGATCCTACGGCTTTCTCCATCTTCCCGCACTACAGGCCTAGGCCAGCCCAACCTGGCCCCTAGCTTTCTCGAGGGATCGGGTGCCAGATGCGGTGGGTGAAAAGAAGGAAAGATAAGGTCGCTCACCTATCTACCCCTCCCCTTACCCGCCCATTCCCCTATATCCCCTTCCTCCCGCCGCCCCCGCTCCAATTATATTTAGGGTCTGTATATGGAGAATCACCACTTGTGAACTTGAGGTTTTTCTGTCTTCAAGACACCAGAAGGAAGTCTATCCCCTTGCAATGGGGAGTGTGTGTCGAGGAAAGGGCACTAGTCAGGGAGTCAGATCTGGGGTCTGGGCTGGCCATGATTCGGCTAAAAGACCTTGGCCTGGTCCTGTCCCCTAGGGAAATTGTACGTGGAAGGGGAATTGGGCTGTGAGGGGTTGTGAGTGGTTATAGAGCCTTTCCTGTGCCGACTCAACCGGTAACCTTGCTAGACAGAAATATCCCTGCAGGCTTGGAAATATGCTGGGTGGATGCTTCTAAGGCTGGGGTGGTATTAGGAGGCTAAGCGAGTGCTGCTTGCTGCAGAATTTGATGGGTCCTGCTGAGAACCCTAAACATTGGTCCATGCACCTGGATTCCTTTGTCCCTACAAACTAGTTTGTGCAGGCCAGAAAACCTACCATGTGTAATTAGACAATTACAGAATTATTGCTAGAGACCCTGCTGTGTGCACAGCACTGTGGGAGATGGGGAGGGGGAGGGGGGTTGAATACAGTGATCCTGGGAGATACACCCTTCATTAGAAGCCTGATCCCTGCCTTCAAGGAACTTATGATCTAATTGCAGAAACACCTTATTCATGCATAAAACCACTAAAGGTTAATCCAATAGGTAATGATGTGCTATATTGTCTGTGATGGAAGTTTATGGAAGAAAGATCAGAGATCATCAAGTATATGGTTTTACTATACTCTGCAGTGCACATAGCAAATTTCAGTCAACCTGTAGACATGCTTCCTCTTCTCTTGGTCCAAGGACTGCAGGACCTGAAGCTGGAAAGCAGTAGACTGGAGTCTTCTACAGGCTGTGGGGTTCGAGGTGATAATTATAGACAGACTTCATGAAACTGATCTACTTTGGGTTTTGTATCTAAACACAGGGCTCAGGGGCTGGTCATTTGTTGGGTGCTATTACTTGTGTTGGGAATCAATAAGGATGAGAAAAAAAAAAAAAAAACAACCACCAAACCAGCGAAGCAGGCCTGTTGAATACTTTGTGCTTATAGAAGAATTAAGAAGAAAAGGAAGAGGTCAGAGGTGGTACATCTGCTCCTTCTCAGGTCTCCAAGAGTGCTGAGAAGCATAGACGTCAGAGGTGATGGAGTTGTGTTGGGGGAAGAATTAAAGCCACCAATAGATGAGACTTGGACCCTAAACAGTTCCCTAGAAGAAAGTAATAAAAAATGTGATGTTTGAAGTAATGGCAAAGTGAAAGAAGCAGGTATTTGCTGAGTATCTCCTAGAAATAAGCATTTATTTTGCTCATTTAACAGGTGAGAAAACTTAGACAAAAAGAGATTAAGTAATTTGTTCAACATAATCATGGGTAGAGGCCAGAAGCAAACCTAGGATGTAAGGCATTGTTCTTTAAGACATTGCATAACTGTAAACTGTAATCCTAGAAACTATAATTTGAAATGTTACAGTACAAAAGCCTTCAGTGACCTTAAAAACACAAGGTAGTTAGTAAATCCTATTAGTTAGTTTTCCTGCCTTTAGCATGGTTTAGAGCTGCAATGTCCAATATGGTAGTCACATGGCTTTTGAGCACTTAAAATGTGCCTAGAGTCACATGTTGAAATGATAATATTTTCATATTAACCAAATTTAACCAGTATTTGGTACTTGTATTAGTCCATTTTGTGTTGCTTATAACAAAATACCTGGAACTGGGTAATTTAGAAAGAAAACAAAATGTATTGCTTACAGTTTCTGAGGCTGGGAAGTCCAAAGTCCATCTGGTGGTGGCAACAGTGACCCAGGGGTCTCCTATTGCAAGGTGGTGAAAGCAGAGAGAGCAAGAGACTCTCCTCTTCCATTAAAGCCCCCAGAACCACACCCCCGACCACCATTTTTAATCCATTCACTACTGCATGGTCCTACAATCCAATCACTTCTTCAAGTCTCCACCCTTCAATTACCATAATAGGATTTCCCACCCTCTTAACAGTCACAGTGGGGGTGAAGTTTCTAATACACAAAATTAGGGGGACACAATTCAAGCTTCAGTGAGTTTTGGGGAGACGTAATTCAATCCACTACAGTACTGGCTAAATAAAATATATTATGAAAATTAATAACCCTGTTTCTTTATTGTTTTTAGTGCAGCTACTGGAACATTTAAAATTACATATCTGTTTTGCATTATATTTCTATTGAACAGTGATGGTTTTGAGCAATGCCAAGACTGCCTGAACTTAGTTCAGGCATCACCTTGTTAGAGAACTCCGGGTCATGCCTTATTCATCCAGAGACTGGGTCCTTCCCAGACCAAAGAGTCCTAAACAAGATGCCCCAAACCTTGAAGGGCTTCCTGACACCCTGCCTACTGCTTATGCTGTTTCTCACCACTCTTCACCCCCATTCCCCTCTTCAGCCAAAATGTACCTCAGAGCCTGATTCCTATCCTGACAACTGGAGACAATTGTTCCTAGATGACATTGGTGCTTAGTTTCTGCTCTCAGCCCTTACATCTACTGGGAGCCTGAGTTTCTGCTGTGTGTCCTGCCCATGGTGCAGCTGTGACCCTGCTCTGCTTCTTGTCGCAGAATCTGCATCTGTAAAATGACATAAATATTAGAGAACAGTAGTTTAACTAACTGGCTCTAGCCTCCAAGTAATTCAGATATGGATTAGCTACTTCCCATGATAAAACCCAACATCCATCTCCTCACCTCAGGCCTGCCTTATCTTGTTCAGCTGGATCTAGGTATGTGTATGTGTACCCCAAGCCCTGAATCTTTTCATCAAGCTATCTTCACTGTTGATTTTCATTCCCCAGGAGACTTTGTTACAAACACCCAACCCTAGTATTCTGGTAATCCTGACAGTGATGTTCTAAATGTAAATTATCAGACTGACTCTCTGCCTCATGAGTTAAGAGTTTTGTTCCTGTGAATCAGCACTGCAGTCTCACAACCCACCTAAGGATGACTCATTAAAAGTGTTGCTGAAGGAGCTGGCCCATGGCTTATTCAGGAGAGTACGGTGCTGATAACACCAAGGCCATGGGTTTGGATCCCTACATAGGGATGGCCAGTTTGCTCACTGGGTGAGCATGGTGCTGACAACACCGAGTCAAGGGTTAAGATCCCCTTACGGGTCGTCTTTTATAAAAAATAAAAAAAAATAAAAAAAAAGTGTTGCTGAAAATCCAAAGCTTAAGACAATGGATTTCATGGTGGCTCCAAGAGGTGCAGAAATTAAATCAAGCCCACCCAGAAACATTGTTTGATTCATTCCCTCATTCATTCATTTGCATTGAGAACCTGACTCTGGTAGGCATAATGCTCAATGTTAGGAATACAGAAATGAAAAAGGTATAGTAGTCTCTGTGATTTTATAAAGTTTATCAATTTGTATTCAAAATGATGCATGCATTTCCAACTTTTTAGTAGACATTTGTCTGAAAATAATATACTTATTGAAATTCAAGTTATCCCAACATGTCAGAAGCACAGCCTTTGCCTTAAAACTTTTGGTACCATAGAAATAGGAATAAAGTTCCACCACCAGCTTTTTTTCTTTTCCTTCCTCTCCCTTTTTCCTCTTCCCTCCCTTCCTTCCTTCCTTCATTCCTAGTACAGGGTTTTTCATTTTCACAGTTTACTGTGTCCTATGTACAGCTGACCCTCCATATCTGTGGGTTCTACATCCATGATTCCACATCCACAGATTCAATCAACCACAGATCAAAAAAATATTTTGGGGAAAAAAATACAACAATAAAAAATAATAACTAGGGCCGAGCCCGTGGCGCACTCGGGAGAGTGCGGCGCTGGGAGCGCAGCAGCACTCCTGCCACGGGTTCGGATCCTAGATAGGGATGGCCAGCCAGTGCGCTCACTGACTGAGCGCGGTGCGGCCGGTCTCAAAAAGGACACACACACACACACAAAAAAAAATAATAATAATAACTATTTACATAGCATTTACATTGCATTAGGTATTATAAGTAAAGATGATTTAAGATATACAGGAGTATGTGTGCAAGTTATATGCAAATACTACGCCATTTTATACAAGGGACTTGAGCATCCATTTTTTGGTATCCTCAGGAGGTCCTGGAACAAATCCCCCACTCATACCAAGGGAAAACTATACTTAGATAGTAGCCCCTTTTCCTTGAAAGTATTTTGATGTGGTAACTATGATGTCTACCCCTGATAAACAGTGTTGAGAGAGTGGATGGCAAGATCAAAGTCAGGGCTTAGAAGACCTCTAAATCTTGTTCTATCCAGGTCTGCCCTAACTATTTGCAGCACCTTGGGCAAATCACTTAATGTCCCTGGGAGTGACTAGATAATCTCTAGACCCCTGTTTGAGTTTTTAACTTTATAATTCCATCAACTTTTACTCAAATATCACGTTAGAAATATTTGAAGTTAATTTGATGACATCTAAGGTATAGGCCCAGAAAAGCAAACAAGTTACTCCTTAGGTTCCTAAACTGTTTTCAGTTGTAGAAGGATGTATTAGTTTTTTATACACAATTTTATTTAGTATGGGTATTGATGGGGGTCATGATTAATTGAAAATATGTCATTGATTTTTGGTTTATCATAAATGATAGTTGGTTTTTGTTTTCAGAGAGCCAAGCCTCCCAAAGGCCAGAGGACTGAGCGACACCTGGAAAGAATCCAACGCAGCCATCAGGAGCATCATGCTATTTTGGCTTCCATTAAGTCAAATGAGCGGGATCGTTTGAAAGTTGATTGGGACCAGCACAACAACCGCAAGTTTTTGGACAGCCTCGTGCGAGCAAGAGTCAAAGATGCTGTGCAAGGGTTTATTATCAACACTGAGGAAAGACGAAATAAGTAAGGCCCACAAATCTGGTGACCTGGACTATGAAACATTTCTAAAACCACAATTTGAGATTGACCAGTCAAAATCAAGTAAAGATCATTGCTGAGATATTCAGTCAAATCGATAGCTATTACTTGTTAATATTTCTACTTGTGATAACCTTGTGTTTTGATAGAAAACAAAATATTATTTCATATTTTGTTACTTTAAAGTCTATTCATTTCACTTCTTTTGTTGAAGATATACATTTCATATCTGTATGTGATCAAATAAAATATGTCATAGATCAATTACTTTACTGCTTTAAATGGCAACTAGTCTTATTTAATGGAGGACTGCAATAGTCTTTTCCTTCTTACAAAATTTATCATTTCACTTCTTTTGTTGAAGATATACATTTCATATCTGTATGTGATCAAATAAAATATGGCATAGATCAATTACTTTACTGCTTTAAATGGCAACTAGTCTTATTTAATGGAGGACTGCAATAGTCTTTTCCTTCTTACAAAATTTGTAATTAGACATGTAATCTGAAATAGTATAACAAAATTAGTAAAATGGTACAAGTGGCATGACAGTTTTAATTTTTTTTTGTCTTTTTTGTTTCAGGCTACGTAATCTCTTGGCATCAGAAGAAAATGAGTATTTTACTGAAATGCAATCGAAAGAAGAAACCACTGAGGAGAGAAAAGATAGAATGAGGGAGAAAACCAGATTATTAAAAGAGAAGAAAGAAAAAGAGAGACAGGATTTTGTGGCTGAAAAGCTAGACCAGCAATTCAGGTAATGAAATTGGAAAAACACACAAACAAAATCCAAAGTTGGTATATTTAAAAAAAGATTTAGGAATGCTAATTTATAGTAAATTATAGCCTTAAGAAGGTATACTCAGTAGTTGTCCCTTTAAGTCTTGGTAATTATATTACATATCATTGTATACTACAGGTATTGAGTTTGTCTGAGAACTGTGCTCTCATTTTCTGTGCTTGCCTCCCAATTAGAACGCAAGTACCAAGTGAGATTTTGTTATTGAGTTTTAGGTATTACCCTCAGCCTTGCTGTTTAAGTTCTTTTAAAGCCCCTGTTTCACAGAGTCTTTGGTAGAGTTGGGCTCTACCCCTACTGCTGTAGTTTCCCCCAGTCCTGATGTGTGCTTGGTTCTCTGTTCTTTATTGTCTGTTTCCTAACCTGGTATCCTGACCCTTGTGGTCTGATCACTTGGACTTCTGGTTCACTTCCTGACCCAGACCAGCAATAACCCTTAGTTTTCAGATCCCTGGTCTTCACTATACTTAGGTCTGATCCTGTGGTCCCCTCCATATTCCCTTTCATCTTGCTGTTCCATCTTAGGATACCCTGTCTATGCCCTGATTTCAGCCCAATACTGTGCACTTACACAGGGAAGGTTTGTATGGAAGTACCCAAGGGTGATCCTCTGAGATGACCTATAGTGTTGCATCATCAAGAACTTGGCAGATGCTTTTAATTTCACATCCTAAGAGATTTCTTACTTCTAAAGCAAAGATATACTAAAAAGTCTCACTGTGTTATATTTCTTCCTAGAGCTACAGCTCTTAGAGCAAGAACATATTTATAATTTATAATTTTATTATATTGTAACTCCTCAATTATACTTTCAGTGCCTCTGGTACTTCTAAGAATTGCTATTATATTCCTCAGGATAGCTTGTTTGTTCATTTTGCCCCCTTTCTTCTTTTTTATTTATTTATTTATTTTTGCTGGCCAGTACAGAGATCGACCCTGGGCCTTGGTGGTGTCAGCCCAGCATTCTAACAAACTGAACTAACCAGCCAGCATTTTTCCCCCTTTATTCATTGATGTCTTTCAATGCAGTGATGATCACATGATGTGACATGTGTAATACTCCAAATCATTCACTTTATCTGTCTTTTAATTTTAGAGTAACTAATTAATATTTTTATCTTCAGAAGGGTTCTCTCTCTCTCTCTCCCTCTCTCTCTCTCTCTCCCCCTCTCTCTCTCCCCCTCTCCCTCTTAATTAATATTTTTATCTTCAGAAGGGTTCTCTCTCTCTCTCTCCCTCTCTCTCTCTCTCTCTCCCCCTCTCTCTCTCCCCCTCTCCCTCTCTCTCTCTCTCTCTCTGTCTCTCTTTCTTTTTCAGAAGGGGTTTTAAAGTTCAAATATTACCTGGAAGTATTTAAAACATAACCATTAACATTCATTCATTCACTCATTCCGTAATTTTTTTTTCCTTGCATTCAGTAAATATATTTGAACTCTTACTTTGTGGTGGGCTCTGTGATTGAATCGAATAATAGATTGATTGGCTTAACAAAAAATGAATGTCACTTAGGTCATCCAGTCACTGACTATGAGGATGTGTATCATGTTAAGCTGGATTCGCATGGTCCAAGAGTAAATGTAAACCCTAAGTTAGAATCTGGTAGAATACAGAATACAAGAGTTCATTCTTCACAGCACCCAATACTTGAGTTGGTCAGAAATCCCAAGGTCAACAGGTGTGAGAAAGCAGCAAAACCATGTACCTGGCGGGATTGAGACATGGTTCAGAGAAAAGCTTTTGCCATCTCCTCTCTCTTTCTACCATCAAGTTGCTGATAATAATACAGACTGCCCTAAACCCTTTTACTAGAAGCCAGAAGAAGTAAGCTTTTGCAGAGAGAAGTGGATACAAGTTGCAGATGCAGCTGCTAAGAGAGTAAATTCAGACTGCTAAAACTGGAGGGGATGGGAGGTGTCAGGGCTTGGGGAACTGCGAAGGAGAGCAGTGAAGAAACCAGAGTAGTAATGCATAGTGCCTGAAGGGACTTGCCACTCTCCTTGCCTTGCAGATGGGTAACTGAGTTCCAAAGATAGGCATTTGCCTAGGTCTTCAAGCTTGTAGTGACCAAAATAGGGTTAAAGTTTGATTTTCCAGCCTGTGTAAAGTATATCTTTGTAAGCCATCCTCAGTGGGACTTGGATACCTTTTCTACTGGCTGGTGGGGGAGAAGATGCTGTGAAGAGCAAAGGGGACACTGGCAAAGTGCCTCTCAATGGAGTGTTCATATATTTTCTACCCCCTGGTAAATGTTTCTCAATACATTAAGAAAAATGAATTGTTCATTGGTGGTTTGTGCTTTTAAAATACCTATGAATCTGGCAACATTTTACAGATTTCACTTGTATAACTGAGTTTTTGCTAATTAGATTAATTGTTAGAATTTTTCAAGAAACAGGGCCGGCCCGTGGCTCACTCGGTAGAGTGCGGTGCTGATAACACCAAGGCCACGGGTTCGGATCCTATATAGGGATGGCCGGTTTGCTCACTGGCTGAGCGTGGTGCTGACAACACCAGGCCAAGGGTTGAGATCCCCTTACCGGTCATCCTTTCAAAAAAAAAAAAAGAATTTTTCAAGAAACAAATATATCCTACAGTGAATATCATTCATCTGAAAACAGATAGTTTTCAGTGCTTTTTATGAAACACTGCCAACTCTTCAGCAGAGTAGCAAACATACTTTTGACTAAGGATGCTATCTTAAGTTCCATTACTGAAAATATAATTGAGACATTAATACGTATATAAAGAAAAATGATTTCATCTTCATTCTTCTTCTTCTACCTGTTTTTGTATTCCATTATATGAATATGTCATAATTTATTCATCCATTCTCCAGGTGAAAGGCATTACAGTTATTTCCAGATTGGGACTCTTATGAATCAAGCTGCAATGAATATTCCTGTACATATTTTTTGGTAGACATATGCATTCATTTCTCTTAGGTACATTCAGTGGCATTCGTAGAATATTTGATACTTGGAGTGAGTCATTTTTAGCAATCCCAGTCCTCTACACAGCAAAATTATTTTTAGTAATAATAATGAAACGAAATGAATAATAATAACAAGAAAAGATAGCCAGTGATTTCTTTTTTTTTTTTTTAAATAATCGTATATTCACAGAAAGTACAAAGACAGTACAGAGGTCCCTTGTACCCTTCACCCAGTTTACCCCAATGGTTGCATCTTATGTAATTATAATACAATTATATAATAATATAATTATGTAGAAGAGATTAGTGGTTGCAGGCGTTGGGAATGATGGGGGTGATAGTGATGGGTGTGACTATACAGAGGTAAATGAAGGAGATATTTATGGTGATTGAATAGTTCTTTATCTTGATTGTGGTGGTGGTTATACAGATCTATATGTGGATAAAATGGCACAGAACTATATGCTACACACATCATACCACAGTACCCCAAAGGTACATCTTACGTAACTATAACAATTATGGTTCCGTGAGGTGTAGTATATAAGTACTATATGTATAAGTATATATATGTAAAATATATAATGGAATACTGCTAGCATTCCATTGTATGGATGTACCTCAGTTTGTTTAAACTGTTCACTTATTGAAGGATGTTTTTGTTGTTTCTAGTTTGGGGCTATCATAAGGAATCTGATAGGAAATTTGTGTACAGTTTTTGTATGAACATAGGTTGTAATTTCTTTAGGATAATTGCTGTATGCTATTGCTGGGTCATATGCGTATGTTTAGTTTTTTGAGAAATGTCCAAACTTTTTTTCCAGAGTGGCTGTACCATTTTATACTTCCATCTGCCACGTATGAGAGATCTAGTTATTCCACATCCTTGTCAGGTTTTGGTATTGTCACTATTTTTTTTTTTCTTTAGCTCTTCTATTAGGTGTGTAGTGATACCTCATCATGGGCTTAATTGGCATTTTCCTAATGGTTGGTGATATTGAGCAACATTTCATGTGCTTATTGCCATCTGTACATGCTCTTTGCTGAAATAACTCTTCGTAGCTTTTGCCCATTTTCTAATAAGATTATTTTTATCTTTTTTTTTTTTTTTTTTTTTTTTTTTTTT